>NC_092707.1:5874390-6117158 GCF_047496885.1 Scyliorhinus torazame | reverse complement strand
GGGGAGAGAGATAGAGAGGAGTGGGGGGAGAGAGATAGAGGGGAGTGGGGGGAGAGAGAGTGTGTGAAAGAGGTGGGGGAAGAGATAGAGTGTGCGAGGGGTGGGGGAAGAGAGAGAGTGTGCAAGGAGCGGGGGAGAGAGTCCATGAGGGGTGGGGGAAGAGAGAGAGTGCACGAGGGGGTGGGGGGAGAGAGTGCGCGAGGGGTGGGGGGGGGAGAGAGTGCGCGAAGTGTGGGGGGAGAGAGTGCGCAAGGGGTGGGGGGAGAGAGTGCGCAAGGGATGGGGAGAGAGTCCACAAGGGGTGGGGGGAGAGAGAGAGTGTGTGAAGGGTGGGGGGAGAGAGAGAGTGTGCGAGGAGCGGGGGGAGAGAGTCCACGAGGGGTGGGGGAACAGAGAGAGTGCACGAGGGGTGGGGGGAGAGAGTGCGCGAGGGGTGGGGGGAGAGAATGCGCGCTGTGTGGGGGGAGAGAGCGCGCGAGGGATGGGGGAGAGAGAGTGTGTGTGAAGGGTGGGGGGAGAGAGTGCGCGAGGGGTGGGGGAGAGAGTCCACGAGGGTTGGGGGGAGAGAGAAAGTGTGTGAGGGGTGGGGAAAGAGAGAGTGTGAGAGAGGGGTGGGGGCAAGAGAGAGTGTGGGAGAAGAGTGGGGGGAAAGAGAGAGTGTGCGCGGGGGGGGGAGAGAGGGTAATAATATTAATCTTTATTAGTGTCACAAGTAGGCTTACATTAACACTGCAATGAAGTTACTGTGACAATCCCCTAGTCGCCACACACCGGTGCCTGTTCGGGTACACAGAGGGAGAATTCAGAATGTCCAAATTACCTAACAGCACGTCTTTCGGGTCTCATGGGAAGAAACCGGAGCACCCAGAGGAAACCCACGCGTACACGGGTAGAACGTGCAGACTCCACACAGACAGTGACCCAAGCTGGGAATCGAACCTGGATCCCTGGCGCTGTGGGAGCATAGAAACACAGAGAGATCTGGGCGTGCAGGTCCACAGATCCTTAAAAGTGGCAGCACAGGTGGAAATAGTGGTAAAGAAAGCATATGACATGTTTGCGTTCATAGGACGGGGTATCGAGTATAAAAGCTCAAACATTATGTTACAGTTATATAGAACGTTGGTTGGGCCACATTTGGAATACTGGGCGACATTCTCCGACCCCCCGCCGGGTCGGAGAATCGCCGGAGGCTGGCGTGAATCCCGCCCCCGCCGGTTGCCAAAGTCTCCGGCACCAGAGATTCGGCGGGGGCGGGAATCGCGCAGCGCCGGTTGGCGGGCCCCCCCGCTCGATTCTCCGGCCCGGATGGGCCGAAGTCCCGCCGAGGCTGAGGGACGACCTGATAGAAGTTTATAAAATTATTAGGGGTATAGATAGGGTGAACAGTTGGAGGCTTTTTCCCAGGGCGGAAATGACAATTACAAGGGGGCACAACTTCAAGGTGGGGCAGGTTCAGTGGAGATGTGCGGGGGAAGTTTTTTTACACAGAGGGTGGTGGTGGCCTGGAATGCACGGCCCAGTGAGGTGGTTGAGGCAGATACATTAGCGACCTTTAAGACTTATCTGGATATGCACATGAACAGACGGGGTATAGAAGGGTACAGGCGGTTAGTCAAGATAGGACACGTGATCGGCGCAGGCTTGTGTTATACTTTAAATAATGACCTATCTAAAATATATATATTACTCTTGAATCCACCAGGATGAGAAAATGACCAATAGTCTTCTTGTTGAAAGGTGAACTATTTAATGAGTAATAAAATAATAAACTGAGTCCTTTTACTCAATACTAAACTAACAATAAAGAAATAAAGTACAATACAGATAACTATATAACTATAGACTATCATAACAAACTAGCTCTAACTTCTCTCACTCTAGCTATTCTATGTCTTGCTTGTTCACTGTTCTGAATCATATCATCATGTCACCTGGCTTAGAAAAGGCAGGAAACCAGTTCTTATATAATCTGACTGTGAGCCATCTAGTGTTGAAATGACTGTACTACATTTACATACATTGATCATGTATATTGATTTTTGAATATCACTACATCCCCCTTTCTTTTTAACATTTTCTTTGAAATATTTTAAAAGAAAATTTAGGTAAGAAATGCAGTGCAAACAGTATACAGTAATCACTAGATTATTGAAAAAAATCATAAATTCAGACGGTTGGGTTTTCTTCTTCTCCTTGTCGATCTTCTCAACTTCAAAGGTGATGAAGAATTCTTCCGTTGTGAATCAGGACATTAGATTGCATTCCTCTTTCAAGTTGTTTGGAAACTGTCTGGTTCAAATCAAGATCTGGAAAAATGTTGACAGTATCTTTGACTTGAAGTAGATCTCTTCTATTTCTTCTTAGAATGGTTCCATCAGAAGTTCTGATCAGATCAGTTCTTGGTAAGAATTGTCTTATTATGTGAGCTTTGTCAGACCAACCTCCTTCAGGAAGTCTGAATCTAACTATATCATCATCAGATAGAGTAGACAGTTCTTTCGAATGTTGATCAAAATAACTTTTCTGACTCATTTTCTGTTGTTACATTCTTTTAAAAAGATTTTGTTGGTCTTGATCAGGAAAGTGTAATTGAGGTAATGTTGTTCTCAACACTCTGTTGTATAACATTTGAGATGAAGATAAGCCTATTGATAGAGGAGATGTTCTGTAGTTGAGTAAAGCTAAGTAAAAATCAGAATCAGGGGCGAGATTCTCCGACCCCCACCGGGTCGGAGAATCGCCGGGGGCCGGCGTGAATCCCGCCCCCGCCGTGTCCCGAATTTTCCGCCAC
Organism: Scyliorhinus torazame; assembly: GCF_047496885.1. Classification (NCBI taxonomy): domain Eukaryota; kingdom Metazoa; phylum Chordata; class Chondrichthyes; order Carcharhiniformes; family Scyliorhinidae; genus Scyliorhinus; species Scyliorhinus torazame. Next base: position 6,114,364 of record NC_092707.1, on the reverse strand, counting down.
CGGAGATTCGGCGGGGGCGGGAATCGCGCCGCGCCGGTCGGCGGAAATCCCCCGGCGATTCTCCGGTCTGCGATGGGCCGAAGTCCCGCCGCTGTCAACCCACGCCAGCCGGCATGGATTGAACCACCTTTCGAACGGCGGAACGTGCAGGGCGATCTGGCCCCGGGGGGGGTGCCCCCACGGTGGCCTGGCCCGCGATCTGCAGGCAGGCCTGTGCCGTGGGGGCACTCTTTTCCTTCTGCCTACGCCATGGTCTCCACTATGGCAGAGGCGGAAGAGACCCCCTCCACTGCGCATGCGTGGGGATGCCGTGAGCGGCCGCTGATGCTCCCGCCCATGCGCCTCACGGCAAAGTCATTTCTGCGCCAGCTGGTGGGGCACCAAAGGCCTTTCCCGCCAGCTGGCGGGGCGGAAATCAGTCCGGACTGATTAGCGCCGTTTTTGGCGCTGGTCGGCGGACATCGCGCCGATTGCGGAGAATCCCGTCCCAGATTCTTTAGATTTGCTAAGTAGCTGTTTCGTGATGTGAACACCTTTCTCTGCTTTTCCATTCGATTGCGGAAAGTGTGGGCTTGAAGTAACACGTTGAAAAGTGTATTTCAATGAGAAATCATGCCATTCATGACTTGAGAAACAAGGGCCATTGTCAGACATTACGATACTGGGAATACCATGTCTGGCAAATATCTCCTTGCATGCCCTTATGACATTGCAAGATGTGATGTCGTTCAGTTTCACTAACTCAGGAAAATTGGAAAAATAGTCAATGACCACAAGATAGTCTTTTCCAAAAAAGTGAAAAAGATCAGCACCAACCTTGACCCATGGTGATGTTACTAGATCCATGGTGATGTTACTAGATCCATGGTGATGTTACTAGACCCATGGTGATGTTACTAGATCCATGGTGATGTTACTAAATCCATGGTGATGTTACTAAATCCATGGTGATGTTACTAGACCCATGGTGATGTTACTAGATCCATGGTGATGTTACTAAATCCATGGTGATGTTACTAAATCCATGGTGATGTTACTAGATCCATGGTGATGTTACTAGATCATGTGGCTGCAGTGGTTCTTTGCATTACTGACTTTGATGGGATTGACATGTTGAACACGACGATATTATGTTCGCAATATCATTGTTGATACCAGGCCAATAGATAGACTGGCACGTCTTCTACATTTCTCAATGCCGGGATGACCCTCATATAATCTCAACAGCATTTCAGAACGCATGCTTTGTGGAATTACAATGCGACCTTGTCTCAGCAGTATACCATCTACAATAGTCAGTTCTGACTGAATGGATTGATATTGCGGATAATTGCCTTTGGGCCATCCTTCTTGAAGATGTTTGGTAACTTTCATCAATGTGGTATCTTTCTGTGTTTCAATGCGAATTTGCTGAAATTTGACATCTGATGAAATGAAATGAAAATCACTTATTGTCACAAGTAGACTTCAAATGAAGTTACTGTGAAAATCCCCTAGTCGCCACATTCCGGCACCTGTTCGGGGAGGCTGTTACAGGAATTGAACCGTGCTGCTGGCCTGCGTTGGTCTGCTTTCAAAGCCAGCGATTTAGCCCTGTGCTAAACAGCCCCTGATGCAGGTAGTAATTCTTTGAATAGCTGCAAATGTGAATCAACATCATTAATGGACACTTCTTGGAGAATGTCAGTGTTGTATGACCTAGATAAAGTATCAGCAATTACTAATGCTTTACCTGGTGTAACCTTCAGTGTGAAATCGTATCTTCTCAATTTCATCATTAAACGTTGAAGTCTGGGAGTCCTGTCATTTAAGTTTTCTTGTATGATGTGCACTAGTGGATGATGGTCAGTTTCCACTGTAAATTTGGGTAGACCAGGGGCGTCATTCTCCGACCCCCCCCGCCGGGTCGGAGAATGGCCGTAGGCCGCCGTGAATCCCGCCCCCGCCGAAGTCTCCGGTACCGGAGATTGGGCAGGGGCGGGAATCGGGCCGCGCCAGTTGGCGGGACCCCCCGCTGGATTCTCCGGCCCGGATGGGCCGATGTCCCGCCCAGAAATTGCCTGTCCCGCCGGCGTAAATCAAAGCTGGTATTTACCGGCGGGACCAGGTGGCGTGGGCGGGCTCCGGGGTCCTGAGGGGGGGGCGCGGGGCAATCTGACCCCGGGGCGTGCCCCCACGGTGGCCTGGCCCACGATCGGGGCCCACCGATCCGCGGGCGGGCCTGTGCCGTGGGGGTACTCTTTCCCTTCCGCCTCCGCTACGGCCTCCACCATGGCGGAGGTGGAAGAGACTCTCCCCACTGAGCATGCGCGGGAAACTGACAGCGGCCGCTGCCGCTCCCGCGCATGCGCCGGGAAACTGTCAGCGGCCGCTGACACTCCCGCGCATGCGCCGCATTTCCGCGCCAGCTGGCGGGGGCAACAAACGCCATTTCCGCCAGCTGGCGGGGCAGAAATCCCTCCGGCGTCGGCCTAGCCCCTCAATGTTGGGGCTAGGTCGCCAAAGATGCGGAGCATTCCGCACCTTTGGGCCGGTGCGATGCCCGTCTGATTGGCGCCGTCTTTGGCGCCAGTCGGCGGACATCCGCCGTTGGGGAGAATTTCGCCCCATATATGTAGTGTTGGAATTTGGAAATCCCCGTGACTAACCCAAGACACTGTTTTTCGATTTGGGCATACCTACACTCAGTGTCAGTCATTGACCTTGACGCATAGGCAACAGGGACCCAATTATCAAACGGTCTTGTTGCAGTAAAACAGCGCCAATGCTATTTTTACTTGCATCAGTTGTAACTTTGGTTGATGTAATGACCTCCAATTGGCATTATTGGTTGGCCAATTGGAGTATGAGCTCCCTCAATGATAGTTCATTGAGGGGGCCCATATAAGCACCTGTGTAGACTTTGTGAACCAGTCTTAAGTTGACTGGAATGCTAGCAGCACTGTTTAGAGCTGTTCTTGGATATAGTTATTGCAAATAAATACTGGAGTAGTGACGGTACCCCTGCCTTCTGTGGATTATTACAGTGGCGACGAGGTAAACAAAGAACCTTGCGGAGACCAGCTGCCGCACTCGGAGAGTAAGCCTTGCTATTTCAAAAATGCCGTTTTTTTGGGAAGTTAGATGCATTCGACCCGACTATTGAGGACTGGTCCCAGTATGTGGAGAGAATGTGTTACTTCTTCCAGGCCAATGAGATGAAGGACAAAAAGAAACGGGTTATCCTGCTGTCGGTGTGCGGACCCTCAGCCTTTGCCATTATACGTAGTCTAACTTATCCCGATACGCCGGACACGATACCTTTCCAAGAATTAACAGAATTGGTGGAAGAGCACTATGACCCAAACCACCCCTCATTTTGCGTAGGTACAGATTCTACACAACGAAGCGGGAAGACAGAGAGTCAGTCACAAATTTCTTGACCCGCCGTACAAAGACTGGCACCTATAAGGTGTACCTATAAGGTGTACCTTATAGGTGCCCGTCTTTTCCTTGTCGACCTCCTTGGAAGTTGTTCTTCCTCCTCCTCGGGGAGAGGTGTCGAACGTGTCCATCTCTGACTCTGACGACTGGATGATGGGGTCTGGAGAAATTGCTCTGGAGTGTGGGTATCTTTTCCGTCTGGGCTATCCCAGCTTGAGGCGGTCCTGCTTCGCCTGCCTCCAGGTGTGGTTCCGCTGCCCTTATTTGGTCTCGGTGTTTCTTCAGCACCTTACCTCCTATCGAAACTTCACAGGATATGGGCCCTGTTTGGGACTCTACCGTGCCTTTGACCCACGTTGGTCCATTCCCATATTTCTTGACCCAAACCGGTGCCCCCACCTGGAAATGTCTCTGCTGCGACTATTATCATGCCCCCTGCGTTGGACCTCCTGTTGTTTCTCCACTTTCCCCGTTAAATTTGGAAAAGGAGACTCAGCCTCGTTCGCAGCCACCTTCCCATTAAGAGTTCAGCTGGGTGGTATGCCCGTTGTGGAATGCGGTGTGGTCCTGTAATCAAACAGCCAGCGGGAGAGCTTTGTGTCCATTGATGCTGCCGGCTGCTTCTCGAGTCCCGCTTTTAGTGTCTGGACCGCTCTCTCTGCCAGGCCGTTGGACGCTGGATGGTAAGGGGCCGTTTTGATGTGGGCGGACTCCGTTTCCCTTTAGGAATTTTCCAAATTTCCCACTTGTGAATGCCGTTCCGTTGTCTGACACCAATACCTCCGGAAGTCATGTGTTGCAAACGAGGCCCTGAGCTATTCAATTGTCGATGCTGGGCTTGCCGATTTACTCGGTGGACGCCCAACCATTTGGAGTGGGCGTTCACTATCACCAAAAACTATCACCAAAAACATTGAGCCCATGAAAGGGCCGGCGTGGTCAATATGCCTTACTTCTGTTGTGGGCAAAATCTTGGAAAGGTTTACAAGAGATAGCGTGTATAATCATCTGGAAAGGAATAATTTGATTAGACATAGTCAACACGGTTTGTGAAGGGTAGGTCGTGCCTCACAAACCTTATTGAGTTCTTTGAGAAGGTGACCAAACAGGTGGATGAGGGTAAAGCAGTTGATGTGATGTATATGGATTTCAGTAAAGCGTTTGATAAAGTTCCCCACGGTAGGCTACTGCAGAAAATACGGAACCATGGGATTCAGGGAGATTTAGCTGTTTGGATCAGAAATTGGCTAGCTGGAAGAAGACAAAGGGTGTGGTTGATGGGAAGTGTTCAGACTGGAGTCCAGTTACTAGTGGTGTACCACAAGGATCTGTTTTGGGGCCACTGCTGTTTGTCATTTTTATAAATGACCTGGAGGAGGGCGTAGAAGGATGGGTGAGTAAATTTGCAGATGACACTAAAGTTGGTGAGTTGTGGACAGTGCGGAAGGATGTTACAAGTTACAGAGGGACATAGATAAGCTGCAGCGCTGGGCTGAGAGGTGGCAAATGGAGTTTAATGCAGAAAAGTGTGAGGTGATTCATTTTGAAAGGAATAACCGGAAGACAGAGTACTGGGCTAATGGTAAGATTCTTGGCAGTGTGGGTGAGCAGAGAGATCTCGGTGTCCATGTACATAGATTACTGAAAGTTGCCACCCAGGTTGAGAGGGTTATTAAGAAGGCGTACGGTGGTGTGTTAGCTTTTATTGGTAGAAGGATTGAGTTTCAGAGCCATGAAGTCATGTTGCAGCTGTACAAAACTCTGGTGCGGCCGCATTTGGAGTATTGCGTGCAATCTGGTCACCGCATTATAGGAAGGATGTGGAAGCACTGGAAAGGGTGCAGAGGAGATTTACCAGAATGTTGTCTGGTATGGAGGGAAGATCTTATGAGGAAAGGCTGAGGGAATTGAGGCTGTTTTCGTTAGAGAGCAGAAGGTTAAGAGGTGACTTAATTGAGGCATACAAGATGATCAGAGGATTGGATAGGGTGGACAGTGAGAGCCTTTTTCCTCGGATGGTGATGTCTAGCACGAGGGGACATAGCTTTAAATTGAGGGGCGATAGATATAAGACAGATGTCAGAGGTAGGTTCTTTACTCCGAGTAGTAAGGGTGTGGAATGCCCTGCCTGCAACAGTAGTGAACTCGCCAACACTAAGGACATTCAAATGGTCATTGGATAGACATATGGACGATAAGGGAATAGTGTAGATGGGCTTTAGAGTGGTTTCACAGGTCGGTGCAACATCGAAGGACAAAGGGCCAGTACTGCGCTGTAATGTTCTATGTTCTATATGCAGGCGGGTCCACGGTCTGCCTGGCCATTCCCACGGGTGCAATGGCGCAGCTGGTGGCACTCTTTGCCCCTGTTGGCACTCCTGGTACCGACATACCAAGGCTGCTATGTCTCTGTCCAATCCTGCCCACCAAACGTAGCTTCGTGCTAGCATCTTCATTTTAGACACCCCTGGGTGTCCGTGACGTAACTCGGTTAAGATTGCCCGACGGCCCTGAGCTGAAACTATTACCCAGGCTCCCCATAATAGGATACCGTCTTCTACGGTTATTTGGTGCCCTTCTGCTCAGTATGGGTGCATCTGGAGCTCCACTGGTCTCTCCAGTTCCCCTGTTCGCAGTAAATGCTTCATCTTGGCTAAAACTGGGTCTTTTTGCGTCCACAACCGAATATGTTGTGAGTCCACTGGTAGGGTGTCCAAAAAATTTAGAGTCATTACTGTCTCCTCTACTTTCGGTATTAGCGGCGGGGTGTCTGGGAGGGGAAGTCTGCTCAAAGCATCTGCATTTGCTACTCGTGTTCCCGGTCTGTGCTCCAGAACGTATCTATACAGTGCCAGTAGCAGCGCCCAGCGTTGGATTCTAGCTGATGCAATCGGGGGTATTGACTTGTCTTCTTTTAATAACCCTAATAACGGCTTATGGTCCGTCACTATGGTGAATTTCCACCCGTACAGATACTGGTGAAATTTTTTTACTGCAAATATCACCGCCAGTCCTTCCTTCTCATATTTGGCCAATTGGAATATGAACTCCCTCAATGATAGCTCATTGAGGGGGCCCATATAAGCACCTGTGTAGGCTTTGTGAACCAGTCTTACGTTAACTGGAATGCTAACAGCTCTGTTTGGAGCTGCTCTTGGATATAGTTATTGCAAATAAATACTGGTGTGGTGACGGTATCCGTGCCTCCTGTGGATTATTACAGTTGGTTTTGTAGGATCAAAGAATGATAACCATGGAGCTTGTATCAATTGTTGTTTCAAATCAATCCATTCTGTCAGTCTGGATAAATTCTTTTTGTTTTTTAAATTTAGAGTAGCCAATTCATTTTTTTCCAATTAAGGGGCAATTTAGCGTGGCCAATCCACCTAACCTGCACATCTTTGGGTTGTGGGGGCAAAACCCACGCAAACACGGGGAGAATGTGCAAACTCCACAGGGACAGTGACCCAGAGCCGGGATCGAACCTGGGACCTCGGCGCCGTGAGGCAGCAGTGCTAACCCCTGTGCCACCGTGCTGCCCAGTCCAGATGAATTCTGTGTGCTTTCTGATCAATTGACGTAGAGCAGTTGTTCTCGCGGATAGATTTGAAATGAACTTTCCGAGAAAGTTGACAAATCCGAGAAAGCTTAAGACCGCCTTCTTATCTTTGGGAATTTGCATTGCCTTGATAGCTTGCACTTTGTCTTGATCTGGTTTAATGCCTTCAGCCGTTATGTTGTCATCTAGGAATTTTAAAGATGAGGCCGCAAACATGCACTTGGCCTTGTTAAACGTTAAACCACAGTTGTCACTGCTCTTGAAACCTCCTGAAGACGCTTGATGTGCTCTTCAGGTGTTGTTGACCAGGTGATTATTGTCATGATGTACACCAGTATATCATGGTGCAGACACACACTGATGGACACACAGCAGGACCAATCAACACACACAACACCGCAGCCAATCACCAGTTAGAGCACACGCATTATAAAGACAGGGGGCATCAGAGTTCCCGCTCATTCGGGGTGCAGCCTCCTACAAGGACAGAGCTCACAGCTTACAGCACAGGTCCTCACCATGTGCTGAGAGCATAGACTGGTTCGGCCAGGCATAGGTCTTTAGTTTAATCCAACATTGTGTTAACCCACAGTTAGAGCACACGCATTATAAAGACAGGGGCATCAGAGTTCCCGCCCATTCGGGGTGCAGCCTCCTACAAGGACAGAGCTTACTGCTTACAGCACAGATCCTCACCATGTGCTGAGAGCATAGACTGGTTCGGCCAGGCATAGGTCTTTAGTTTAATCTAACATCGTGTTAACCCACAGTGAAAGTATGTTCAACAGTTTCTAACTTAATAAAATAGTGTTGCACTATTTTAAGTGTTGGTGGCCTGTATGTGTTCCACGGATCCAGAGCACCTAACACATCAATTATGTCGTCAACATAAACCCAAACTCCTTCTATGTTCTCGGTCATTTGTTCCATTGTTCTGTGAAAAATTTGAGAAGCAGATCTGGTACCAAAAGGCAGCCTATTGAAACAGTACCTTCCAAAAGGTGCATTGAAAGTACAAAGAAGTTTACTGGAGTCTTCTAACTGCATCTGCCAAAATCCTTGAGATGCATCAAGCTTGGTAAATATTTTAGCGTTTGCCATCTCAGCAGTGATATCTTCTTTCTTGTTATTGGATAATGCTCTCTCTTGATACTTTTATTGAGATCTTTGGATCCATGCAGATTCTTAGTTCACCTGTAGATTTCTTTACACAGACTAGGGAGCTTACCCAGTCCGTAGGATGAGTAACTTTAGAGATTATTCCTTGAGTTTGAAGTCTTGACTATTCAGCTTTCAGTCGATCTTTAAGTGGAGCAGGAACATGTCGAGGTGGATGGACCACCGATTTGGCATCCTTTTTCAGTTGGATTTTGTACTGAAAAGTTAACGTGCCCATACCTTGAAAAACATTTGGCTATTGCTGTAAGAGTTGCTGAACATCATCATTGAGTGCAGTTGATTGACAGGTATTCATGAAGATTCTCTGTATGAGTTGCAAATCTTTGCACGCTTGTGCTCCAAGTAATGATGAACGAGTATCATTGGCAATCTCGAACCTTACTTATTGTTGAATGTCTCTGTTTTGTGATACTTAGGTAGCAGGACCCATGTGAAAAAGTGGGGTTGCCATTGTAATCACGCAATGAGCATTCTGGAGGAAACATTTCATAATGACTCTTGATCTTGGACAGGTCCTTGGAATTCAAAAGATTCGCCGAGGCGCCGGTATCCAATTTAAAAGTGATTGGAATTGTGTTAACATACACAGTAGTCCTCCACTCAGTGCTTACTATGTTGACTTTTTGTTCTTCCGTTGCTTGAAGATTTTTCTCAGACTCTCGATGAGGTAACTTCATTGTTTTAAGATGACCCTCTCTCTCCCCACCCCTCTCACACTCTCTCCCCCCACCCCTCTCACACTCTCTCCCCCCACCCCTCTCACACTCTCTCCCCCCACCCCTCTCACACTCTCTCCCCCCACCCCTCTCACACTCTCTCCCCCCACCCCTCTCACACTCTCTCCCCTCTCACACTCTCCATGAAATGAAAATGAAATGAAATGAAAATCGCTTATTGTCACAAGTAGGCTTCAAATGAAGTTACTGTGAAAAGCCCCTAGTCGCCACATTCCAGCGCCTGTTCGGGGAGGCTGCCCGCAAGTTTCGGCGAGCGACCACACGGAACTCCTAATCCGGGATGCCTTTGTAGCAAGTACGAGCTCCTCAGAGATCCGGCAGCGTCTTTTAGAGAAAGACACCCTGGGACTTAGGGAGGCACGGGCGCTGGCAGTGTCCATGGACGTTGCCTCCAGTAACGCACAATCCTACGTGCCCGACCGCGTGGCAGCCCCCTGGGCAGCGTGGAATCCCGCAGCGGCAGCCCCACAGACCTTCCCCCTGTCCCCGCAGGCCTGCGCTGTAAGGCAGCCCGCTGTTTCTTCTGCTGGCAGGAAATGCACCCCTGCCAGCGCTGCCCGGCCCACACATCCACCTGCAAAGGGTGCGGCAAGAGGGCCATTTTGTGGGGGGTCTGCCAGGCACGAGCGGTGGCCACGGTCTCCAGCGGCGACTCCGGGCTGCCACAGCGAACTTCTCCTCGGGCCCCAGGCGGCCAGCAGTCGCCGCCACCCCCGTTCCTAGGGCCACGTGTGGCCCATGGCGCCGCCATCTTGTTCCCCGGACACCGCGCTGGACGGATGGGCGCTGCCATTTTGTCCAGCTCCGACCACCATGTGCAACCCATGGGAGACGCCATCTTGGATGGGGCTCCAGGACCCCAGCCCGACCGACTATACACTGCCCGATCAAAATTCACTGCGTCCGGCCTCGGTGACTCTGGACCAAACTCGACATCGAACACTCTCAACAGCAACGACGACGGTCTTCATCAATGGCCACGAGACATCCTGCCTGATCGACTCTGGGAGCACGGAGAGCTTTATACACCCCGACACGGTAAGGCGCTGTTCACTTTTTACCCACCCTGTAAATCAAAGAATCTCCCTGGCCTCCGGTTCCCACTCAGTGGAGATAAAGGGGTTTTGCCTCGCAAACCTCACAGTCCAAGGAAGGAAATTCAACAATTTCCGCCTTGATGTCGTTCCACACCTCTGCGCGGCTACACTCCTGGGGTTGGACTTCCAGTGTAATCTGCAAAAGTCTGACCTTCAAATTCAGCGGCCCTATACCCTCCTTACTGTCTGCGGCCTCGCGACCCTTAAGGTCGACCCGCCTTCCCTGTTTGCGAACCTCACCCCGGATTGCAAACCCGTCGCCACCAAGAGCAGACGGTACAGTGCCCAGGACCGGACCTTCATTAGGTCGGAGGTCCAAAGGCTACGAAGGGAAGGGGTCATTGAAGCTAGCAACAGTCCCTGGAGAGCCCAAGTAGTGGTGGTAAAGACCGGGGAGAAACATAGGATGGTCATTGACTACAGTCAGACCATCAACAGGTTTACGCAGCTGGACGCGTACCCTCTCCCCCGCATATCCGACCTGGTAAACATGATCGCGCATTATAAGGTCTTCTCCACGGTGGATCTCAAGTCCGCCTACCACCAGCTACCCCTCCGCACGAGCGACCGCAAATACCGGTACGGCTTGCGCGCAACGTTCCCGTATCTCGATAACGTCACCATCTGCAGCCATGACCAGCAGGACCACGACACCAACCTCCGAAAATTCCTCCAGACCGCGAAAACCCTTAACTTAATGTACAATAAGGATAAATGCGTGTTTAGCACCGACCGTCTAGCCATTCTCGGCTACGTAGTGCGAAATGGAGATACAGGCCCCGACCCTGAACGCATGCGCCCCCTTATGGAGTTCCCCCTCCCCCACTGCCCCAAGGCCCTGAAGCGCTGCCTCGGGTTTTTCATTTACTACGCCCAGTGGGTCCCTAACTACGCAGACAAAGCCCGTCCCCTAATCCAGTCCACAGCCTTCCCCCTGTCGATGGAGGCCCGCTAGGTCTTCAGCCGCATCAAAGCAGACATTGCAAAGGCCACGATGCACGCCATCGACGAGTCCCTCCCCTTCAGGGTCGAGAGCGATGCGTCCGACGTAGCTCTGACGGCCACCCTCAACCAAGCGGGCAGGCCCGTGGCCTTCTTCTCACATACCATGTGAATGCAGTTGTAGCCGCTGGCCACCACCCCCGCCGGACTCCTTTTTAACAGGGGGTGAATGTGGTATTATCAGGTATTGCAGCACCCGAGAGGCTCGAGTTCCATTGGGCAAACCTGGGGGTTTACCATTGGCTGTATAGTATGTAGCTCCGCTAGATAGGTGGGGTATAAGAACCGGTGCCATCCCAGCAGCCCTCATTCTGTACCTGAGCTGCTGGGGAACAGTTTGAGTCTATTAAAGCCTTCAGTTATGCTTTAACCTCGTCTTTGCAGTAATTGATCGTGTATCAAGGGGTGAGGGGGGGGAAGAGAGTGTGAGAGGGGTGGGAGGGAGAGAGTGTGAGAGGGGTGGGGGGAGAGAGAGTTTGAGAGGATGGGGGGAGAGAAAGTGTGAGAGGGGTGGGGGGAGAGAGAGTGTGAGAGGGGTGGGGGGAGAGAGTGAGTGTGAGAGGGGTGGGGGAGAGGGTGTGAGAGGGGTGGGGGAAGAGAGTGTGAGAGGGGTGGGGGGGGGAGAGTGTGAGAGGGGTGGGGGGGAGAGTGTGAGAGTGGTGGGGGGAAGAGAGAGTGAGAGGGGTGGGGGGAGGGAGAGAGTGAGAGGGGTGGGGGAGGAAGAGTGTGAGAGGGGTGGGGGGAGAGAGTGTGAGAGGGGTGGGGGGAGGGAGAGAGTGAGAGGGGTGGGGGAGGAAGAGTGTGAGAGGGGTGGGGGGAGAGTGTGTGAGAGGTGGGGGGAGAGAGAGTGTGAGTGGGGTGGGGGGAGAGAGAGGGTGAGATGGGTGGGGGGGAGAGAGAGTGTGAGAGGGGTTGGGGAGAGAGAGTGTGAGAGGGGTGGGGGGAGAGATGTGAGAGAGGTGGGGGGAGAGAGAGTGTGAGAGGGGTGGAGGGAGAGAGAGGGTGAGATGGGTGGGGGGAGAGAGAGTGTGAGTGGGGTGGGGGGAGAGTGTGAGAGTGGGGGTAGAGAGGGTGTGTGGGGAGAGATTGAGAGAGGGGTGGGGGGGAATTGAGAGTGTGAGAGGAGTGGGAGGGGGGGAGAAAGTGTGAGAGGGTTGGGGGAGAGAGTGAGAGGGGTGGAGAGAGAGAGTGTGAGAGGGGTGGGGGGAGAGAGTGTGAGAGGGGTGGGGGTGAGAGTGTGAGGGGGTGGGGGGAATAGAGAGTGTGAGAGGGGTGGGGGGGAATAGAGAGTGTGAGAGGGGTGGGGGAGAGAGTGTGAGAGGGGTGGGGGAGTGAGGGGGTGGGGGGAATAGAGAGTGTGAGAGGGGTGGGGCTGAGAGAGTGTGAGAGGGGTGGCGGGGAGAGAAGGTGTGAGAGGGGTGGGGGGAAATAGAGAGTGTGAGAGGGGTGGGGCTGAGAGAGTGTGAGAGGGGTGGGGGGGAGAGAGTGTGAGAGGGGTGGGGGAGAATGGAGAGTGTGAGAGGGGTGGCGGGAATAGTGTGTGTGAGAGGGGTGGGGGGAGAGAGTGTGAGAGGGGTGGGGGGACAGAGTGTGAGAGGGGTGGGGGGAGAGAGTGTGAGAGGGGTGGGGGGAGAGAGTGTGAGAGGGGTGGGGGGAGAGAGTGTGAGAGGGGTGGGGGAGAGAGTGTGAGAGTTGTGCGAGGGAGAGAGTGTGAGAGGGGTGGGGGAGTGAGTGTGAGAGTGGTGGGGGGAGTGAGTGTGAGGGGGTGGGGGGAATAGAGAGTGTGAGAGAGTGGGTGGGGGGAGAGAGTGTGAAAGGGGTGAGGGGGAGAGAGTGTGAGAGGGGTGGGGGGGAATAGAGAGTGTGAGGGGAGTAGGTGGGGAATAGAGAGAGTGTATATTGGCCCTGATTTCCCCTTATTCCTGGTGCTTTGCAGTTCAGTCCAAGTGTAGCTATTTGTTTAAACATGTTACCATAAGACCATAAAACCGTAAGACACAGGAGAAGAATTAGGCCACTCAGCCCATCGAGTCTGCTCCACCATTCAATTATGGCTGATATTTTTCTCATCCCCATTCTCCTGCCTTCTCCCTATAACCCCCTGATCCCCTAATTAATCAAGAACCTATCTATCTCTGTCTTAAAGACACTCAGTGAATTTGCCTCCATTGACCTTCTGCGGCAATGAGTTCCACAGATTCACCAGCCTCTGGCTGAAGAAATTCCTCCTCATATCTGTTTTAAAGGATCCCTTTAGTCTGAGATGGTGTCCTCTGGTTCTAGTTTTTCCGACAAGTGGAAACATCCTCTCCACGTCCACTCTATCCAGGCCTCGCAGTATCTTGTAGCACTGAGTGCTGAGGATTGCACTGAGGGCTGAATTTGGTGCATTTGAGTGCTATATTGAGAGTTTGGTGACTGAGGGAGTATAAGGGTTCATTTTTATCTAAAGTCTAGTCTTTCTTTTATTTAGTTAATTAACTTAAAAGTTGCTGTTTGGTTTAGAAGGTGAATTTTCAATCAGCTTTAAACAAATGTTCTACTTGTAGGTACTTGCAGCTGGAGCTTGTTAATTAGTTCATCGGATTAGGCCAGTTTTCAGAGGCTAGATTCACAGTATAAAAGTGATCCATCTACAGTGCAGACTTTGTTTGCACCGAGTGCTGAATTTGGTGCATTTCAGTGCTATGAAAATGAATGAAATGAAATTAAAATTGCTTATTGTCACAAGTAGACTTCAAATGAAGTTACTGTGAAAAGCCCCTAGTCGCATTCCGGCGCCTGTTCGGGGAGGCTGTTACGGGAATTGACCCGTGCTGCTGGCCTGCGTTGGTCTGCTTTCAAAGCCAGCGATTTAGCCCTGTGCTAAACAGCCCCTACAGCTCCTATAGTGAGAGTTTGGTGACTGAGGGAGTGCTGAATTTGGTGCATTTGAGTGCTATAGTGAGAGTTTGGTGACTGGGGGAGTTGGGTGAGGAGGGAGTAAGGTGCTCCTTTCATTTCATTTCCTACATTTCCGCAAAGAGCGAGAAGGGAGCCAGGAGTTTACAGAGCGTGCAGCTGACTGGGAGCAGAGTCGGAGGGCGGAGGTCCAGTTGGTCCACAGGGCAGCTATCTTCTGTAAGGTAAGAGGGGATGGAGGCTAGGCCAGTTGCATGCTCCTTCTGTAGGATGTGGGTGGTGAGGGATACCACCGGTGTCCCTGCTGACTATACCTGCGGGAAGTGCACCCAACTCCAGCTCCTCAAAGACCGTGTTAGGGACCTGGAGCTGAAGCTGGATGAACTTCGGATTATCCGAGAGGCAGAGGGGGTTATAGAGAAGAGTTACAGGGAGGTAACCACACCCAAGGTGCAGGACAAGAGTAGCTGGGTTACAGTCAGGGGAAAGAAAACAAACAGGCAGACAGTGCAGGGATCCCTCGTGGCCGTTCCCCTTCAGAACAAGTATACCGTTTTGGATGCTGTTTTGGGGGGGGGGGTGACCTACCGGGGGAAGGCCCTAGCGGCCAGGTCTCTGGCACTGAGTCTGGCTCTGGGGCTCAGAAGGGAAGGGGGGGAGAATAGAAAAGCAATAGTGTTAGGAGACTCAATGGTTAGGGGAATAGATAGGAGATTCTGTGGTCGCGAGTGAGACTTGCAGAAGGTATGGTGCCTCCCGGGTGCTAGGGCCAGGGATGTCTCGGATCGTGTCTTCAGGATCCTTAAGGGGGAAGGGAAGCAGCCAGAAGTCGTGGTGCACATTGGTACCAACGACGTAGGTAGGAAAAGGGGTGTGGAGGTAATAAACGAGTTTAGGGAGTTAGGCTGGAAGTTGAAAGCCAGGACAGACAGAGTTGTCATCTCTGGTTTGTTGCCGGTGCCACGTGATAGCAAGGCTAGGAATAGGGAGAGAGTGCAGTTGAACATGTGGCTGCAGGAATGGTGCAGGAGGGAGGGCTTCAGGTATTTGGATAATTGGAGCGCATTCTGGGGAAGATGGGACCTGTACAAGTAGGACGGGTTGCATCTGAACCAGAGGGGTACCAATATCCTGGGAGAGAGGTTTTCTAGTACTCTTCGGGAGGGTTTAAACTAATTTGGCAGGGGAATGGGAACCGGATTTGTAGTCCAGCAACTAATGTAGCTGATATTCAGGACGCCAAAGCGTGTAGTGAGGCAGTGGGGAAGGGAACATTGACAAAGGAGAGTACTTGCAGGCACGTAGATGGGTTGAAGTGTGTATACTTCAACGCAAGAAGCATCAGGAATAAGGTGGGTGAACTTAAGGCATGGATCGGTACTTGGGACTACGATGTGGTGGCCATCACGGAAACTTGGATAGAAGAGGGGCAGAAATGGTTGTTGGAGGTCCCTGGTTATAGATGTTTCAAGAAGATTAGGGAGGGTGGTAAAAGAGATGTGGGGGGGGGGGGGTGGGGGGGGGTGGTTGCATTGTTAATTAGAGATAGTATAACAGCTGCAGAAAGGCAGTTCAAGGAGTATCTGCCTCCTGAGGTAGTATGGGTTGAAGTCAGAAATAGGAAAGGAGCAGTCACCTTGTTGGGAGTTTTCTATAGGCCCCCCAATAGTATGGAAGGATGTGGAGGAACAGAGTGGGAAACAGATTTTGGAAAGGTGCAGAAGTCACAGGGTAGTAGTCATGGGTGACTTCAACTTCCCAAACATTGAGTGGAAACTCTTTAGATCAAATAGTTTGGATGGGGTGGTGTTTGTGCAGTGTGTCCAGGAAGCTTTTCTAACAGTATGTAGATTGCCCGACCAGAGGGGAGGCCATATTGGATTTGGTACTTGGTAATGAACCAGGGCAAGTGATAGATTTGTTAATGGGGGAGCATTTTGTAGATAGTGACCACAATTCTGTGACTTTCACTTTAGTAATGGAGAGGGATAGGTGCGTGCAACAGAGCAAGGTTTACAATTGGGGGAAGGGTAAATACAATGTTGTCAGACAAGAATTGAAGTGCATAAGTTGGGAACATAGGCTGTCAGGGAAGGACACAAGTGAAATGTGGAACTTGTTCAAGGAGGCACACCACTAGTCACCGGCTGCCATCCTGAAAAAGACCCCTTTATCCCCACTCTCTGCCTTCTGCCAGTCAGCCTATCCTCTATACGTTTTTCTTATTTACAGCAACTTGAAGACAGTCCTTAATAGCAGTTCCTTACCAGCCAATAGTTTTCCTGTGATGTCCCTTATTTTTTCTCACCCTTCTCTCAAACTCAGCATTGGTTCTGAGCAGCTGAATGGTTCGCTGTCTCTCCGACTCCCAGGTAAGTGGTGTAGTCCTCAAGCCTCAGTCCCGATTTATCCTCTCCCGCTCCCTCACAGGTCCACCGCCCCTCCGACTCCCAGGTAGGTTTACTGTTCTAACCTGCACGGGTTTTACGGGGCAGGGATGATTAACTACCCCGTGGATCTTGCAGAATACGAGCTTCCCCAATGAGGGGGCAGAGGACCCATAGCGATACTTGGCTTTGTATAATTAAAGTCGGGCAGTAAGGCAGTAGGGAAGAGCCAGTCGGGAACTATCGCAGCTGTACATAATAGTTATTGTAAAATAAAGTACAGTAAGAAGTCTTACAACACCAGGTTAAAGTCCAACAGGTTTGTTTCAAACACTAGCTTAAGTTTTTGTTTTGACCTACTCAGTCGTGAACTCTTCACTGCCCCTTACTAAATTCACAATGTTATTTTAATTCATTTTCAGGATGTGGGCATCACTGGCTAGACCAGCATTTTATTGTCCGTTCCTAATTGCCCTTGTACCGTGTCTGCAACCTGATGTGGGCGGCTGACAGGGAACAAACACCTCCCGTTCTTTGTTTTCTCTTTCAGCTTCGCGACGAAACACGGGCTCACCACAATGCTGGATGATCATCCTTCATGTAAACCATCGTGTTTTGGGTTTAGTGGGTGGTTTTACAGCTGCCTGCCCTTCCTGCTGCAAACCCTCCCCATTTACCCAGGCTGGAGACTGGCACCGATCCACATTGGGTTGTGCGCACCTGTGACTGGGTTAGGTAACCAAAAACCGCCAATAAGCAAAATCAAATTTGCCACCATGATAGCATTGACATTAAAAATAATCTTTGTCTTTTTCTGAGATGTCACAGAACCCCCATCCATATCACCTTCACCAAATTCAAACTCCGAAAATGACAAGTTATTTTTTTTCAATTGCATAACGCAGGCAAGCATACAATAAATGAGCGTACCCTGCGCAGGTACTTTATAAATATTAAATCCATTTATGAACGAGCTCAACATAAACCCATTACCCGTTAAATTGAGAGTTATGAGGTTCTACAGAAATTCAGTCAACATTTTTTCACCTTCTTGCATAATTCTTGATATATTAGATAAACATTCATGCTGTTTTCTTCTGACCTGCAGTTCAAAATTTATAAGCATTCCCTCCCCAAACAACAATTAAATCCTGATTGGCTTCAGGTCACATTGAAACATGGAGCACAAACATCAGAGAAGCAGCTGACCTGAGCTAACAGAAAGTTTCTTAATTACTTCCCACATTGAATCTGCCAATTGCCAGCAACTCACCAGAGATTCCCTTCACCGGACCAGGGCAGAGTGTGCTGAGCTAACCCCAGACTGGAGGCTTCACAACGCAGTACACACCTCGGAAGGCAAGAAGGACCTAATTGAGGCGAGGGAGGAGATAAGTGAAGAGGATTCATGGGTCAATTTGCACCAACTTGAATATTGTACAAGGTTCAACTACCAATGGCTAAGTTTCAAAGGGAAGGAAGTGGTGGCTTCTGTTTGCTGCAGATAAAAGTTGGAAAGAATTGCCGTTTACCTCATAGAGTCATAGATGTTCACAGCAGGGAAACAGGCCCTTCGGCCCGGCTGGTCCATGCTGCCCAGTTTCTATCACTAAGCTAGTCCCACTTGCCCGCATTTGGCCCATATTCCTCTATACCCACCCTGCCCATGGAACTGTCTAACTGCTTCTTAACAGAACAAATTTTACCCACCTCTCGCACTGCCTCTGGCAGCTCGTTCCAGACACTCACCACCCTCTGTATGGAGACATTTCCCCTCTGGACCCTTTTGTATCTCTCCCCTCTCATCTTAAACCTGTGCCCTCTAGTTCTAGACTCCTCTACTTTGGGAAAAGATGTCGACTATCTACCTTATCTATGCTCCTCATTATTTTGTAGGCCTCTATAAGTTCACCCCTAAGCCTCCTACGCTTCAGGGAAGAAACCCCAGCCTTTCCAGCCTCTCCTTATAACTCAGTCTTGGTAGCATCGTTGTAAATCTCTTTTGCACTCTTTTTAGTTAAACAATATCCTTCCTATAATAGTGCGACCAGAACTGTACACAGTATTCCATGTGTGATCTTACCAATGTCTTGTACAACTTCAACAAGACGTCCCAACTCCTGTATTCAATATTCTGACCAATAAAACTTTTGTAAGGGCCACGAAGAATCCAGCACGAGTTTAAGGATACAAAGTAATAACATTTATTTACAATAACATATATATATAACAGCAGCAGCAACTTCCCTTGCTGCACACTCCTTCCTGCTGGTTCCTAAACTGGCCAGCTTTATTTGTACTTGGAGTTTACTAATGGTTTCTCCGCCCCCCTCATTGGGGAAGCTCATACTCCCACAGGATTGTGGGATTGTCATTAGTCCCCAGCCAATGGTAAGCAGGCAGGTTATAACAAAAACCTATCATGCTGAATCCTTCTTCACCACCCTGTCCACCTGCGACTCCACCTTCAAGGATCTATGAACCTGTACCCCTAGATCTCTTTAAGAACATAAGAACTAGGAGCAGGAGTAGGCCATCTGGCCCTTCGAGCCTGCTCCGCCATTCAATGAGATCATGGCTGATCTTTTGTGGACCCAGCTCCACTTCCGGCCCGAACACCATAACCCTTTATTCCTTTATTCTTCAAAAAACTATCTATCTTTATCTTGAAAACATTTAATGAAGGAGCCTCTACTGCTTCACTGGACAAGGAATTCCATAGATAGACTACCCTTTGGATGAAGAAGTTCCTCCTAAACTCAGTCTTAAATCTACTTCCCTTATTTTGAGGCTATGCCCCCTAGTTCTGTTTTCACCCGCCAGTGGAAACAACCTGCCCGCATCTATCCTATTCCCTTCATAATTTTATATGTTTCTATAAGATCCCCTCGCATCCTTCTAAATTCCAACGAGCACAGTCCCAGTCTCCTCAACCTCTCCTGGTAATCCAACCCCTTCAGCTCTGGGATTAACCTAGTGAATCTCCTTTGCACACCCTCCAGTGCCAGTACGTCCTTTCTCAGGTAAGACCAAAATTGAACACAATACTCCAGGTGTGGCCTAACACCTTATACAGTTTGTTCTGTAACTCTCCCCAGCTCCCTACCATTAACTGAGTAGGCCCTGCCTTGATTTGATCGACCAAAATGCATCACCTCACATTTATCCAAATTAAACTCCATCTGCCATTCATCGGCTCACTGGCCCAATTGGTCAAGATCCTGTTGCAATCTTACATAACCTTCTTCACTATCCACTGTGCCACCAATCTTGGTGTCATCTGCAAACTCACTAACCATGCCTCCTACATTCTCACCCAAATCATTAATATAAATCACAAATAACAGTGGACCCAGCACCGATCCCTGAGGCACACCACTGGGTCCACTGCCGGGACTAAGTTCCCAATGTAGACATCTTTTTTCTTACTCCACCAATGGAATTCAATTTCTTACTACTGACTTTGTGCAATAAAGCCCCACATGCATTCAGAAACTATCATTGCTCTTTCAAAAATTATTCTGTGCATTTTGTCTTCTATTTATCTGTTCAATTCCATTTCAGCCCTATTGATACCTTTGGACAATATTTTCCATGTAACTTTTCCATCTGTAAGAATATTAAAATAAAAATATTCACAACAAACAGGTGAAAAGGGAAATGCTTCAAAAGGCCCCATATGTGAGAAATATCGGGGGACATCAAATCTCATCAATGAACTGTACTTCTATACTCTATATATTCTAAACTATACAAGTCTAGTCCCTTATTAACAGCGTTATTTTCTTTTAGCTTATTCCTCCTAAATGATGAAGTTCCTATACTCTATACTCACTATACTCACTATAGACTTTTGAATCGTTCTATCGGGGTCTCTATAGGTCATACAATCATAGAATTTACAGTGCAGAAGGAGGCCATTTGGCCAATTGAGTCTGCACCGGTCCTTGGAAAGAGCACCCTACTTACACCTCCGCCCTATCCCCGTAACCCAGTAACCCCACCTAAGCTTTTTGGACACTAAGGGCAATTTATCATGGCCAATCCACCTAACCTGCACTATCTTTGGGCTGTGGGAGGAAACCGGAGCACCCGGAGGAAACCCACGCAGGCACGGGGAGAACGTGCAGACTCCACACAGACAGTGACCCAGCGGGGAATCAAACCTGGGACCCTGGAGCTGTGAAGCAACAATGCTAACCACTGTGCTACCGTGCCAGCCAAAAGATCAGAGCCTCCAGCTGAGGGTTCGGTCATGACTGATTTTTTGGGATATATTATACATCCCAGCTGTGGAGGGGGAGAGGTGCGAGGAGTTGGAATCCCCGTTGGGTCCAGAGGAAATTCTGAAATGCATTGGGTTGTTGCAGCCGGGTAAAGTTTCTGTCCCAGATGGCTTCCCCAGTGAATTTTATGAGAAGTTTGCGGAGAATGCATACCTCTAATTCTAGATATGTTTGATGATTCATTATCCCAGGGTTCATTGCCCTCTATCCTTGCACAGGCCTCCACCTCCTTGATCCTCAAGAAAGACAAAGACTCAACAAAGTGTGGGCCGTATCTCGGAAAATCAGACAGGCTTCGTGAAGGGGCGGCAATTGTTGGTCAATACATGTCGCCTGCTAAATGTTGTCCTCTCCCCCCCCTCGGTGCCTGAGCCGGAGGTGATTGTTTCCCTACACGCCGAAAGGCGATGCTAGAGTGGAGTGGGAATATCTCTTCAAGATTCTTGGAAGGTTTGGATTTGGACAAAAGTTTCTGTCTGGATTGGTTTATTGTATAGGGCCCCCACTGCTGGTGTTTGTACGAATGCTTTGAATTCTGGTTACTTCCCGCTGAATAAGGGCACGAGGCAGGGATGTCCATTGTCTCCACTCTTGTTTGCTTTGGCAATAGGGCCGCTCGCCATGGCGCTGAGAGGGTCTAACTCAGGGAGGGGTGGAGCAGGGGGTTGTCCCTGTATACAGATGACCTGCTTCTTTGCATTATGGGCCCAGTATCCACTATGGACAAGATAATGAAATTGCTTGGGAGTTTTAGCTCCTTCTCTGGGTACAAGTTGAAATTGGATAAGAGCAAATTCTTCCCGGTTAACACCCCGGGGAGGAGAGCCCACCGGGGATGTTATTTTCACCTCGCAAGAGCTAGCTTTTGTTATCTGGGCATCCAGGTAGCCCAAGATTGGGCCTCGCTTCATAAATTAAATTATACAAGTCTGGTCCCTTATTAACAGCGCTATTTCCTTTTAGCTTATTCTTCCTAAATGATGAAGTTCCTTGAATATTCAGTTCCCAGTTTGTTCACCCTGTAACCAGAAGTAGAAATGAGGAACAAAGAAATGGCAGAAAAACTGAATAGTTACTTTTCATCAGTCTTCACGGTGGAAGACACCAGTGGGATGCCCGAGCTCCAGGAGAACCAGGGGGCAGAGGTGAGTGCGGTGGACATCACTAAGGAGAAGGTTCTGGGGAAACTGAAAGGTCTTAAGGTGGGTAAATCACCTGGATTAGATGAACTAGTTTCTGAAGGAGATAGCGGAGGAGAGAGTGGAGGCATTGGTGGTGATCTTTCAGGAATCACTGGAATCAGAGAGGGTCCCAGAGGACTGGAAAATGGCTAAAGTAACCCCCCTGTTTAAGAAGGGAGGGAGGCAGAAGACGGGAAATTATAGGTCGGTTAGCCTGACTTCGGTCATCAGTCAGATTCTAGAGTCCATTAAAGATGAGATTGCGGAGTACATGGAAGTGCATGGTAAAATAGGACTGAGTCAGCACGGCTTCGTCAAGGGGAGGTCCTGCCTGACAAAAGAGAGCCAGTGGATGTGATTTATTTAGATTTCCAGAAGACCTTTCACAAGGTGCCTTACAAGAGGCTGCTAAATAAGATAAGTGTTAGGAGGAAGGTACTGGCATGGATAAAGGATTGGCTGACTGGCAGAAGGCAGAGAGTGGGGATAAAGGGGTCTTTTTCAGGATGACAACCGGTGACTAGTGGTGTGCCTCAGGGGTCTGTGCTGGGACCACAACTTTTCACAATATACATTAATGATCTGGAAGTAAGGAACTGAAGGCACTGTTACTAAGTTTGCAGATGGTACAAAGACCGGTAGAGGGACAGATAGTATTGAGGAAGCAGGCGGGCTGCAGAAGGACTTGGACAGGCTAGGAGAGTGGGCAGTGAAGTGGCAGATGAAATACAATGTGGAAAAGTGTGAGGTTATGCACTTTGGTAGGAAGAATAGAGCATAGATTATTTTCTAAATGGGAAGATGCTTCGGAAATCAGAAGCACAAAGGGACTTGGGACTCCTTGTCCACGATTCTCTTAAGGTTAATGTGCAGGTTCAGTCGGAAGTTAAGAAGGCAAATGCAATGTTAGCATTCATGTTGAGAGGGCTAGAATACAAGACCAGGGATGTACTTCTGAGGCTGTACAAGGCTCTGGTCAGACCCCATTTGGAATACCGTGAGCAGTTTTGGGCCCCGTATCTAAGGAAGGATGTGCTGGCCTTGGAAAGGGTCCAGAGATGGTTCACAAGAATTGTCATGATATGCAGACACACACATAATGATATGCAGACAAGCAGCTAATGGACACAGAGAACAGGACATGACCAATAAGCAGGCAGGACACTCAGGGGTGGGATCTGACTATAAAAGATACGAGGCACTCGCACTCCGCCTCTTTCCACTGATGAACATCTAGAGAGTCAGTCAAGGGTGTTGTTATAATCTCACACCTCCACCACGTGGCTAAGAGCTAGTCTGGTTCAGTCAGACAGAGTAACCACACTTAAGTTAGCAGAGAGTAGAACTCACAGAGAACTGTGCTAACTGTGCTGTTAGTTCAATAAACCTGATTGAACTAACTTCAAGGTCTGGAGTATCTTTCTGATCTAAGCTGCAATTGGTTGCAGCCACTATTAGACCAGTGTACCTAACACGACAAGAATGATCCCCGGAAAGAAGGACTCGTTATATGAGGAGTGGTTGAAAACTTTGAGTCTGTACTCGATGGAGTTTAGAAGGATGTGGAGGGATCTGATTGAAACTTACAGAACACTGCGAGGCCTGGATTGAGTGGACGTGGAGAGGATATTTCCACTAGTAGGAGAGACTAGAACTCGAGGGCACAGCCTCAGACTGAAGGGGCGATCCTTTAAAACAGAGATGAGGAGGAATTCCTTCAGCCAGAGGGTGGTGAATCTGTGGAACTCATTGCCGCAGAAGGCTGTGGAGGCGAAGTCACTGAGATAGATAGGCTCTTGATTAATAAAAGGATCAAGGGTTATGGGGAAAAGGCAGGAGAATGGGGACGAGAAACAAAAAATAATAATCTTTTTATAATAATCTTTATTGTCACAAGTAGGCTTACATTAACACTGCAACGAAGTTACTGTGAAAAGCCCTTAGTCGCCACACTCCGGCGCCTGTTCGGGTACACAGAGGGAGAATTCAGAATATCCAATTCACCTAACAGCACGTCTTTGGACTGTGGGAGGAAACCGGAGCACCCGGAGGAAACCCACGCAGACACGGGGAGAACGTGCAAACTCCATGTGGTGAATCACTGTACACCTGCATTAGGGGATGTAAGGTAGGACCTGCACTACAGGTTCGCCGGTAGCCCCTGCCTGCTGGCTCCGCCCAGGAGGAGGAGTATAAATATGTGTGTCCTCCATTCAGCTGCCATTTCGCCAGCTGCTATAGGAGGCCTTGCATCTTACTGCAATAAAGCCACAGTTGTACCCAATCTACGTCTTTGTACAATTGATCGTGCATCAATTTATTGCAGTAATATTTTCTACAAGATGGACATCCGAATCAAACCAGATCGCCTTCAGCTGGATCCGTAATCGACCAGCGCCAGAAAAGACTTTAATCACTCACTAGCTTGCTTTGAGGCGAACATAAACTCAGCGAACACCCCACCGATGGAGGTTCAGAAGATACAGGTTCTGTACTCAAGGTTGAGCTCAAGCGTGTTTCCGCTGATCCAGGACTCCCCGACCTACGCGGACGCCATGGCGCTCCTCAAAGAGAACTAAGCGCAGAAAGCGAACACACTCTTCGCCAGGCCCGTACTGGCCACTCGCTCTCAACTCCCTGGTGAGTCCATTGAAGACTTCTGGCCTAATCCCACTCGCCCGGGACTGTGACTGTCAGGCCGTTGCGGCCACCGAACATTCTAATCTCCTCATGCGCGATGCTTTTGTAACGGGGATTGGGTTGGACCTCATCCGCCAAAGACAGCTTGAAGGGGCCACGCTCGACCTAGCGGAGACTAAAAAACTAGCACTCTTCATGATGGTTGCCTCACGTAATGTTCAGGCCGACCCCTCCTATCCCTCCTGGACCCCGCAAACGGCTGCCCCAGCCGGGGCCTTACCCAGCCAATACGCCTGCGCCGCACGCCAATCCACGCACCCCGGGGGTCCCCGATGTTACTCCTGCGCCCAGCAGAAGCACCCTCGCCAACGCTGCCCGGCTCGCGCTGCCATTTGCAAGGCTTGCAGCAAAAAGGGCCACTTCGCCACGGTGTGCCAGGCCCGTGCAGTCGCCGCTATTGCCCCCTCCCCCTGACACACACACAATGGGCGCAGCCATCTTCACTTCCGGGGCCACGCACGGCCAGTGGGCGCCGCCATCTTCACCCCCTCAGTCCACGTGCAGGCCATGGGCACCGCCATTTTGTCCCCCGCAGGATCTTCAGGCGTCGCCATCTTGTCTTCCCCACGGGGCATGGACGCCGACGACATTCCATGACCTGGGCCCCCCACGCTCTCCATCTTCTGACACCAGTGACGATCACCCGCAGCTCGCCTTGATGACGCGAGACCAGTCTCGTCCACACAACCTGGCCGCCGCTTTGACTACGGTGAAAATCAACGGCCACGCGACCTCTTGCCTGCTGGACTCCGGGAGCACTGAAAGCTTCAACCACCCAGATACGGTAAGGCGCTGCTCCCTCGCGGTCCTCCCCGCCAATCAAAGGATCTCCCTGGCCTCCAGATCCCATTCCGTCCCAATCCGAGGGCTCTGCACGGTCACTCTCACGGTCCAGGGCGTAGAATTCAGCGGCTTCCGCCTCTACGTCCTTCCTAATCTCTGCGCTGCACTATTACTAGGCCTGGACTACCAGTGCAACCTCCAGAGCCTCACCCTCAAATTCGGCGGATCCCTACCACCCCTCACTGTGTGCGGTCTCGCGACCTTAAAGGTCGACCCCCCCCTCCCTCTTTGCCAATCTAACTTCGGATTGCAAACCCGTTGCCACCAGGAGCAGACGGTACAGCACCCAGGACAGGACCTTCATCAGGTCCGAAGTCCAGCGGCTGCTTCGGGAGGGTATCATCGAGGCCAGCAACAGCCTCTGGAGAGCTCAAGTGGTAGTCGGTAAAACTGGGGAGAAGCATAGAATGGTCATGGACTATAGCCAGACCATCAATCGGTACACGCAGCTCGACGCATACCCACTCCCACGCGTATCTGATATGGACTTAATGAAGTGACTAATTAAATCAGATCGTGTAGTACCGGGTCTTCTCAACGATTAACCTAAAATCCACCTACCACCAGCTCCCCATCAGTTAATCGGACCGTCCATACACAGCCTTCGAGGCGGACGGCCGTCTCTATCACTTTCTTAGGGTTCCCTTTGGCGTCACGAACGGGGTCTCGGTCTTCCAAAGGGAGGAGGTCCGAATGGTCGACCGGTACGGTTTGCGGGCCACGTTTCCTTACCTAGATAATGTCACCATCTGCGGCAATGATCAGCAGGACCACAATGCCGACCTTGCTAAATTCCTCCGCACCGCCACACTCCTCAACCTTGCTTATAATAAGGAGAAGTGTGTGTTCAGCACGACCCGCTTAGCCATCCTCGGCTATGTGGTCCAGAACGGAGTTCTGGGGCCCGATCCCGACCGCATGCGCCCCCTCATGGAGCTTCCCCTCCCCCACTGCCCCAAGGCCCTCAAACGCTGCCTGGGGTTCTTTTCATACTACGCTCAGTGGGTCCCAAACTACGCGGGCAAGGCCTGCCCACTCAGACAGTCCACCCAGTTTCCCCTTACGGCCGAGGCACAACAGGCCTTCGCCCGTATCAGAGCAGGCATAGCCAAGGCCGGGATGCACGCAGTAAACGAGATACTGCCCTTCCAAGTAGAAAGCGACGCATCAGACGTCGCCCTTGCCGCCACCTTCAATCAGGCAGGCAGACCCGTGGCATTCTTTTCCCGCACCCTTCATGCCTCAGAAATTCGGCACTCATCCGTCGAAAAAGAGGCCCAAGCTATCGTTGAAGCTATACGGCATTGGAGGCATTACCTGGCCGGCAGGAGATTCACTCTCCTCACTGACCAACGGTCGGTAGCCTTCATGTTCAACAACACGCAGCGGGGCAAGATCAAAAATGATAAAATCTTGCGGTGGGGAATCGAGCTCTCCACCTATAATTGCGAGATCTTGTATCGCCCCGGCAATCTCAACGAGCCCCCAGACGCCCTATCCCGAGGTACATGTGCCAGCACACAAGTAGACCAACTCCGGGCCCTACACAACAGCCTTTGTCACCCGGGGGTCACACGATTGTACTATCTTGTCAAAGCTCGCAATCTGCCCTACTCCGTCGAGGAAGTAAGGACAGTCACCAGGGACTGCCAGGTCTGTGCGGAGTGCAAGCCGCACTTCTACCGGCCAGACCGTGCGCGCCTGGTGAAGGCCTCCCGCCCCTTTGAACGCCTCAGCGTGGATTTCAAAGGGCCCCTCCCCTCCCCCGACCATAACACGTACATTCTCAGTGTGGTCGATGAGTACTCCAGGTTCCCCTTCGCCATCCCCTGCCCCGATATAACGTCTGCCACCATCATCAAGGCCCTCAACAGAATCTTCGCTGTTCAGTTTCCCCGCCTACATCTACAGCGACAGGGGATCCTCATTCATGAGTAACGAGCTGCGTCAGTTCCTGCTTTGCAGGGGTATCGCCTCCAGCAGAACAACCAGCTACAACCCCTGGGGAAACGGGCAGGTAGAGAGGGAGAACGGGACAGTTTGGAGGGCCGTCCAGCTGGCCCTACGGTCCAAGAACCTCCCAGCCTCTCGCTGGCAGGAGGTCCTCCCTGATGCACTGCACTCCATCCGGTCACTATTGTGCACCGCTACGAATAACACACCCCATGAACGTCTCTTTGCCTTCCCCAGGAAGTCCACATCCGGGGTATCGCTCCCGACTTGGCTCGCAGCTCCAGGACCGGTCCTGCTCTGTAGGCACGTCCGACTCCACAAGGCAGACCCGTTGGTGGATAGGGTACACTTTCTCCACGCCAACCCCCAGTGTGCGTACCCCGACGGCCGCCAAGATACTGTCTCCCTCAGGGACCTAGCACCAGCAGGTTCCACCCATACACACTTCCCCGTCGCTTCCAACATTAACCCCACCAGGTCCATCCCTCCTTCTCCTGCCCACGCAAGAGGATGAAGAGGATTTCAGCACGCTCTCGGAGTCATCCAACATCAGGCCGGCACCGACGTCGCCAGCATCAACATCGCCGCCACCATTACGTCGCTCCCAGCAGAACGTCAAGGCCCCAGACGGTTGAACCTCTAACTGGCACCGGACTTTCAAGAGGACATTTTTTTTTCTCACTGCTTTTTTAATAAAACGCTGTACATAATTTTCAATACTGTATATAGTTCGACACCACCCCCACCGGACTCATTTTTAACAGGGGGTGAATGTGGTGAACCACTGTACACCTGTATTAGGGGATGTAAGGTAGCATCTGTACTACAGGTTCGCCGGTAGCCCCTGCCTGCTGGCTCCGCCCAGGAGGAGGAGTATAAATATACGTGTCCTCCATTCAGCTGCCATTTCGCCAGCTGCTGTAGGAGGCCACGCATCTTACTGCATTAAAGCCAGTCTTTGTTCAATTGACCGTGCATCACTCCACACAGATGTGTCCACCCGTACCGTGCCACCATATCAGCCATGATCGAATGGCGGAGCAGGCTTGATGGGCTGAATGGCCTAATTCTGCTATATCTTCTGGTCTACGAACGTGAAAAAGTCAGAGAAGGTAAAAAACACCTCCTTCCCCCCTTCAACAAACTGCTAGCTGCTCACTATCATGGACTAGCCACACGCCACTTCAAATATATATTCCACCAGTTGCCGTGGTTGGATTTGGACCCATGTCCCCAAACCTGAGCCTCTGGGTTTCTGATCCAGGGGAATTACTACTGCACCACTCCCTCCCCGGACTGAAAAGGCAGAAGGAAGCCAAAGTTCAAAGCTCCAGTGAATTTCAAACAACGGAACTTAATGAAGTGACTAATTAAATCAGTTATGGCTTGGTCACTATTTCTTGAAAGTAATTAGCTTGCAATTGTTTTTAGAGTGGGGCTTAGGGAGGGCTCAAGCAACTATAGGCTGGGGACACTAACGTCTGTTGTGGGTAATGAAACACGGAGATGGAAATGGAATGGCAAGAGGCAGTCAGTGTGCATTCCTGAAAAAGAGGTCTTAAATTTACTGGAGTTCTTTGAGAAAGCAACAGCACTGTTTGATGTTGGATTAGATTTGGATTGGGATTGGATTTGTTTATTGTCACGTGTACCGAGGTACAGTGAAAAGTATTTTTCTGAAAGCAGCTCAACAGATCATTAAGTACATGAAAAGAAAAGAAAATACATAATAGGGCAACACAACATATACAATGTAACTACATAAACACCGGCATCGGGTGAAGCATACAGGGTGTAGTGTTAATGAAATCAGTCCACAAGAGGGTCGTTTAGGAGTCTGGTAACAGTGGGGAAGAAGCTGTTTTTGAGTCTGTTCGTGCGTGTTCTCAGACTTCTGTACCTCCTGCCCGATGGAAGAAGTTGGAAGAGTGAGTAAGCCGGGTGGGAGGGGTCTTTGATTATGCTGCCCGCTTTCCCCAGGCAGCGGGAGGTGTAGATGGAGTCAATGGATGGGAGGCAGGTTCGTGTGATGGACTGGGCGGTGTTCACAATTTCAGCAAGGGTTATGACAATGTGCCGTTTAAATGATTAGTGCACAGTTTCTGAAAGCATGGAACAGGATGCTAACTTCTGAGGGGCAATTAAAATTGAGCAAACCAGAGAAAGTGCAGCTCCTCCTGTACAAGTGAAGCGTAGAAGCCACTCCACCCTCTGCATTGCATCAGGAGAACTACTGACACATCAGATAAATCATAACCTGCAGTAATGTGAAGAAAACAAGAACAATGAAGATTAAAGGGAGATTTAATAAGGCTGCTCAAAGTCCTGATGAGTAAATTAGAATAGACTATACCCACTACGGAGAAGGGTCAGTAAACAGAATTAAAACCCTTATCAAAAGAACCAGAGGGAAGATGAGGATTATTTGCACACAGTGAGTTGTTGTAATCCAGAATACACAGCCTCACAGAGTGGTGAAAACAGATTATTTATATATATGACCCCTAGATTTGGAATTTCTCCACAAGGTTTAGAGCAATCCTTCTAGTAAATTCAAAGATGTTTTGAATTCTATCGGCATGTTTCTCTTAAATGGATTCCACACTCCTGTGGTATCAATATCGCTTCTTCAGTTTTTCCACGTAGCTTATGTATCTCTTGATATACCTCTGGAACAGAACAATATCAAAGGGCAATGTTCAAGACCGTAGTCCCAACAAGGATTGAGGAACATGGATGAATTGAAACTTGCTTTAGCAATGTGATTTGCCAAAAACATGAAGATGCATCTGTTGTGAATTTTGAAGTTTTCACTAGGTATTTCCTTTTCTTTCATCATCATCAACCAGGCAGTGGCCTTGTGACCCAGACAATGCACTTACCTGCTTACTGTTTGGGTGTCATGTCTTAAATTACTTATCTCTACCATATCGCAAAATGTTCATTTAAACCTGGCCCTTGGCATTTCTCTAATGGAAGAACTGCCTGGGATGGAACATTTAAGTTGTGAAGAGAGGTTGGAGAGGCTTGGGTTGTTCTCTCTGGAGCAGAGAAGACTGAGGGGCAACCTGATCGAGGTTACAAGATTATGAGAGGCATGGACAGGGTGGATAGGAAGCAGCTGTTCCCTTTAGTTGATGGATCAGATACAAGGAGACACAAATTCAAAGTGAGAGGCTGAAGCTTTAGGGAGGAAAAATGTTTCCACCCAGAGGGTGGTGAGGGTCTGGAACGCACTGCCTCAGGGGTGCTAGAGCTGGATTGCCTCACATCCTGTAAAAAGTACCTGGATGAGCACTTGCACGTCTTAACATTAAAGGCTATGGGCCAAGTGATGGCAAATGGGATTAGGTGGGCAGGTCAGGGTCGTTCTTGGGTTGGTGCAGACTCGCTGGGCTGTAGGGCCTTTCCTGCACCATATTAGTCTGATTCTGTGCCATACCTTTTTCAGAAAGCTCATGAACCAAGTATCATGCAACAGCGGGTTTCTCAAAACAATATTGTAGTAATTTCCTCCTTTTTCAGATTGGATAATGGAGCAACATTAACGAAGAAGAGTGACGGCCCCTTTCTGTTTATCTCCCATTTCTACCCTGAGTGAGGTAAACAGGAAAAGCCATCACCCAGATCGTGATCGGTGGTGAGAACAGGCTGACCTTCCTAGGTCAGGATGCTGAAGTTAATTGTTGGGCCCTCTTTCAAGTTGTCATTATATTGATATTAAGTTTACAGTATTGATGAGATAATTCCACATGATCTGTATACTGTGTATCCACTCCTGACATTGCCCTTTTCTGTGGTGAACTCAGCATCACACAAGCTTACCACCCCCACATTGATTCTGTCTGCACCTCCCGCTGCCTCAGGAAAGCAGACAGCATTATCAGAGACCACTCCCATCCGGGCATTGCCTTCTTCCAGACCCTTCCACCAGGCAGAAGGTACAGAAGTCTGAAGACTCGCACATCCAGACATAGGAACAGCTTCTTCCCCACAGCTACAAGACTCCTCCACGACTCCCCCTCGGACTGATCTGTTCCCTGCAAGAACACTATTCACGATGCCCTATGCTGCTCTTGCTCATATATTTGCTTTGTTTGGCCCTTGTTCCGCACTGTAACTGATCACGGTTTGTCGATGTATCAATTGTCAATGTTCTCTGTTGATTATTCTTTTGTCTCCTATGTACGTACTGTGTACGCTCCCTCGGTCACAGAAAAATACTTTTCACTGAAATTCGGTACATGTGACAATAAATCAAATCAAATCAAATCACTCTTATCTGTTCTTAAAACATGGCTTGGCCACCCAGTGAGAACCAGGCCTCCAGCCAGTTTGCCTGGTTACATGTTGTCTCTATCTGCCCCCACCCTTTGGAATTACCAATGAACATTCAACCCGATGATATACAAACATACGAATTAGGAGCAGGGATAGACCATTCGGCCTCTCAAGCCTGCTCGGCCATTCAATAAGATCATGGCTGATCTGTTTGTGTTTTGAGTGTCTCAGTTAAAGAAAGGAACGGTGATAGTGGTTTGCACTGCTGCCTCACATTCTGGCCTTGGGAGTTTGCACGCTCATGGGTTTCCTCTACACTCTGGTTTCCTCCTGCAGTCCAAAGATGTGCAAATGAGGTGGATTGGCCATGATTAATGGTTACAAGGAGAGGGTGGAGGAGTGGGCCTAGCTAGAGTGCTCTTTTGGAGGTTTGGTGCAGACTCGATGGGCATGTGGTGATTCTATGGATTTTTCCAGTGGCCGCTACATCTGGCGATGCCGTGACACCTGAGGACTGCTCAGCCTTGGGGCTGGATGCTCCTTCCCAGCCAGAGCCAGCTCAGGCACTGGTGGCCAGAGGATGCCAGCCAAGGTCATTGCAGCTACCAGGAGAGCTATTCACAACGTATATTAATGATTTAAATGAGGGAACAAATTATAATTGGCGCGATTTAATTTCTCCACCCAGAGAGTGTGAGCCCGTGAATTCTCTACCACAGAAAGCAGTTGAGACTAAAACATGGCCGCGATTCAGCGGACTTGAGCTAATGTCTGCTGAATGGTACAGTAAGCAGGGTGTTTCTCTGTACCTGCAGCACCGAGACACATCCCGTTATTCAACGGCATTTGCCATTTTTCTTGGACTCAGAGATTCGCTCCACCGAGGCCACACATAGAGGGATTTCCTGCTGGTGAGCTTAAGGCAGCTGCGATCTTCCCCTCCCCACACTTTCAGGCACCCACCCCCCTTTTTTGGCCCTCCTTCACCCCCCCTCTACCTGGCACCCTGGCCATGCCTCCTGAGCACCTTGGCAGTGGCATGGTGGCACTGCCGGGGCACCAGGCTGGCAGTACTAAGGTGCCTGGTGCCAGAGTGAGAGCCTGGGTGCCACCCTGCCCTGTCCAACAACATCCAGGTGCCGTTACGACTGGTCCACGCTTGTGTGAATCAATACTAATCAGCGTCCTGGCAAGGTCTCCCAGGCACACCCTTTGAGTCTCAGGTGCCAGGTGAATCCGGCGAACCGATATTTAAATGAGGGTGACCAGTGAGGGTGCGGTCTAATCGAGACGTCTCGCAAGATTCCGTTGAATCTCATGAGACGTTTCAAGCGTCGTGAATCTCATGAGAGGCCCAATGTGAGGTTCAACGGCCTTGTCCCAACACCAAGTTGGGTGCGAAGAGGCCGCTTAATTGTGCCCTGTATGTTTTCGAGACGGAGTTAGACATAGCTCTTGGGGCTAAAGGAATCAAAGTATCTGAGGGCAAGGGGAACCGGTTACTGAGTTAGATGATCAACCATGATCATAATGAATGGCAGAGCAGGCTGGAAGGGCCGAATGGTCAATTGCTGGAAGGGCCGAATGGTCAATTGCTGCACCTATTTTCTATGTGAGCTCCCTGGATAACGGGCACAAATTTGTAGAATCTGAGTCCTGTGACCACAGACAATCTGCACATTCACCGAGTGGTCCCCTTCCTGGTGATGGAAGTTTCCCAGTCCCGTGCTCTCTCTGTCTGGCTGGTAGTTGATGAAAGTGCAGGCATGTCTGAAGATGGCATCAGTCACTAGTTTGACACAAGTGTGTGCAGACACCGTACAAATCCCACATTGAGTCCTGAGCTGAACTGGAGGGGTAGTAATTCAGTGCCACTGTGACTTTCAACATCTCCAGTATGGAGTGGCCGCAGTTGGGGGAAATTTCGGCACCAATAATTTTGCAAAGGGATTTCACTGTGTCCCCCACAGAAATGGATTCTCTGCCCCGCCGCCTGCCGCGATTTCAGCGTCTGGGTGCGGAGAATCCAGCCCTGTGTCTTTACAGGCTTGAAAATAAATCTATCTTAAGGTACAGGCTGGTTTCAGACTCATTCTTTCCTCAATGCAGAAATATTGGATTTAACACCGATTGCTGATTATTTATTTACATCGACATAGTGTTCTCTATAAAGGCACTTGGGAGAGTCAGCACCCACCACAATAGCAACACATTCCACAGACTCACTGTTCTCTGGGGTAGAAAGACATCCCCAACATCCAGTCCATATCTACTCCAACACTATTTAAACTCATGTCCCCTCTTCATCCCCAAACTGCTAAATTGTTATACTCTACCAGTACCAGGGGCGTCTATCTGTTCCAGTGCACCCCGCATTCTTTTCTCCTCCTCTACTAGACACCCCTCCCCCTTCCTTGCCATGCTTGCTGAAATCCTTTGTCTGTGAACTCACTAGAATTAGACCGGCCTACATCTTCACTACTGTAACTAATATATTTAAACTAACTATTTTATATCACATTCGTCAGTACCATAGGGACACGATCCAGCCTTTCCCATAACTTTCTGATTCCCCAGTGTCACATTTCGGGGCACCCCTATGATGCGCTGGGACCTCGAGGAAGTTCCCATATAAGGGTTTACTTGTAAGTTGACCAAAAGTGTTAACTTCCCCTGGACAATTGCTCTGGGCTGGGAACCATCCTCCAGAAGTGATTTAAATCACTAACTTCAGATAGTTCAGCCAGTTTTTCCATAATAGTTGCTCTGAAATAATTAGAGGTAAAATAGTCACTTCTCACTACAGATTAACTATTTAAAAAACCCAGATCCAGCCTCGCTCGAGACATCCCCAAGCACACACAATCCCCCAGGGGACCTACTACCTCCCCCGCTCCCCTCCCGGGATTACCTGGTCTGATCCCACTCCTGGTGCAACCTGGTCCAATCCCCCCCATCTCCTGACTGATCCCCATCCTCCAGTCCAAACCCACCCCCAAGACTGATCCCTCCCCAGACTGATACCCCATCCCCTCCAGTTCAACCTCGCCCCCTCCAGCCTGACTCCAATCCCCCTCTCCGGTCCACACCCGCCACGCCGAGTTCCCGACCATGGGTGGGACCATGAGCGAACCACGGCGTCGGGAACACGGCCAGTTACACTTGGAGACTCGCTGCGGGGGCATCTGTCAAGGGCCCCCGACCCACACCGCGTAGACCATGCGCACGTGCGATTCGCGGCGATTCTCCGGGGACCGGCGTATCCCAGGAGCGGCGTCGCGCTGGATTTCGGGTCTGACGCCCATTCTCCACCCCCGCTCCGATTGCGATTTCGGCTCAGAGAATCTTGCCCAGGGTCTTCGGAATCCCGAAATGGGTATTCCATCGAGAGTGGCAATCCAGCGGAGATTACCACTTTGAGGAAGTTATTGGGCAAAATTCTCCGTAATCGGCGCGATGTCCGCCGACCGGCGCCAAAAACGGCGCAAATCAGTCCGGCATCGCACCGCCCCAAAGGTGCGGAATCCTCCGCATCTTGAGCGGCCGAGCCCTAACCTTGAGGGGCTAGGCCCGCGCCGGTCTGATTTCCGCCCCGCCAGCTGGCGCGGAAATGACATTGCCGGGCGGCGCATGCGCGGGAGCGTCAGCATGCACAGTGGAGGGTGTCTCTTCCGCCTCCGCCATGGTGGAGACCATGGTGAAGGCAAAAGGAAAAGAGTGCCCCCATGGCACAGGCCCGCCCACAGATCGGTGGGCCCCGATCGTGGGCCAGGCCACCGTGGGCCAGATCGCCCCGCGCCCCCCCCCCCCCCCAGGACCCCGGAGCCCGCCCATGCCGCCTTGTCCCGCCGGTAAGAGAGGTAGTTTAATCCACGCCGGCGGGACATGCATTCCAGCAGCGGGACTTCGGCCCATCCGGGACGGAGAATCGCCGGGGGGGGGGGGCCCGCCAACCGGCGCGGTGCGATTCCCGCCCCCGCCGAATCTCCGGTGCCGGAGAATTCGGCAACCGGCGGGGGCGGGATTCACGCCAGCCCCCGGCGATTCTCCGACCCGGCGGGGGGTCGGAGAATCCTGCCCATGATTATTTTATAAAAATCTATCAGGCCGCTTCTAAGTCTCTGCTAAGCTGAAGGATAGATATGAGAAAAACAGTTTCCTCTAGTTGGTAAGTCCAGAACAAGCAACCTTTGGAAGATGTGATTGATGGATTTCTGTGTCCGACTGTCATGCAGCTCCAGGCCGACACAGGGTCTGTCAGCAGATTGCTACCCCTCTCCCACGAGTTTCACCAGTTCACAATTCAGCTACTGGACCCAAAGATAAGGTTTTCTGTTGGACTCTTGCTTTGAGATAGGAGTGTGTCAAATAACGGTCAAGCACAATGATCGTTGGCCATTGTGTAAACGTAACGTACGTTAGATCTTTGTCATTTCCATTCATTACAGCATCATTTACAGAAAGAATGTTCATATATTCATAACTTTATGAACAACAATTGAAATAAACTGACCCCGATGCTTTGCAATATCAAAGGTGCTGTCTTTTTAAGGCCCATCTGAATTTTTGAGAAATAAGAGAATTGTCTCAAGTTTTCTGGACCATCTCCTTCCTCGAACAACATCAGCAAAACAGACTGCGATCATATTTTGGGGGGGGCTTTGCTGTGTGCAGATTGGTTGCTGTGTTTCTCTGCATAACAACTGTTGACTACACTTCAAAAATGACTTATTGATTTCAATGTGTTTTGGGCCATTCTGATGATGTTTAAGGTGCTATATCAATGCTAGTTCTTCCTTTAAGTAGACTTTTAAACACACCTCAGGTAAATAAATCAATTGGATCCCCTCACATGCTAATTAGGCTATGTGTTACAATCCGCACAGAGGTCACGGGGTGTGGACCATCCGGTTCCGCGTGACCGCCACGGAATACGAACTTCCCCGGTAATGGGGTGCGGATTCCCCTTGAACAGTGGGGAGCCCTCCAAGTATAAAAACCGTTTGGGGAGTGGAGAGAATTTGTGCATTGTGACTAAACCAATATTTATTGCATCCTACCTACCATCTCAAGTGTGTTTACTCTGTCGGGATTGTACACTGGTGACGAGGGTTAAATGAAGCTGCCAACGGCGCCAAGTGCCGCGTACCCGGACCACTTTGTTTCAGCCTCAGGAGGTGTAAACCCACCGACAGAGATGGGCCACATTGGCAAATTGGAGCCTTACGATTCAGGTACAAATGATTGGGGGCAGTACATCAACACCCTTCTCACCCTTGGGGTCCCTCGCGCCCACACAAACCCCATTATACTCCTGTTAACCCGCCTGAACAAAGCCTTCGGGATAAACATGGGGAGGCACTG
The DNA here is from genome assembly GCF_047496885.1 of Scyliorhinus torazame. NCBI lineage: Eukaryota > Metazoa > Chordata > Chondrichthyes > Carcharhiniformes > Scyliorhinidae > Scyliorhinus > Scyliorhinus torazame. The sequence goes on along the minus strand of NC_092707.1, from coordinate 6,077,471 downwards.
GAACAGGAACAAAAACCTTGGGAGCACCGTCATTTTGATTGACTGCACCCTACCCGCCAGGGACAGCGGCAACGCGTCCCACCTCTTGAACTCCTCCTCCATTTGCTCCACCAGTCTTGTGAAGTTAAGCCTATGCAGGGCCCCCCAGCTCCTGGCCACCTGGACCCCCAAATATCTGAAGCTCCTCTCCGCCCTTTTTAGTGGGAGCTCGCCAATCCCCCTCTCCTGGTCCCCTTGGAGAACCACAAACAGCTCGCTCTTCCCCATGTTGAGCTTGTACCCCGAAAAGTCCCCGAATTCCCTAAGGATCCTCATTACCTCTGGCATTCCCCCCACCGGGTCCGCCACATACAGCAGCAGGTCGTCCGCATCGAGCGACACCCTATGCTCCTCCCCACCCCGCACCAACCCCCTCCAGTTCCTCGACTCCCCCAGTGCCATAGCCAGGGGTTCAATCGCCAGTGCAAAGAGCAGGGGGGGGGGACAGGGGACACCCCTGTCTCGTCCCTCGGTGCAACCGAAAGTACTCGGACCTCCTCCTATTTGTGGCCACACTTGCCATCGGGACCTCATACAACAGCATAACCCACCTGACAAACCCCTCCCCAAACCCAAACCTCTTCAGCACCTCCCACAGGTACCCCCACTCTACCCTATCGAAGGCTTTCTCAGCGTCCATCGCCACCACTATCTCCGCCTCCCCCTCCCTCGCCGGCATCATGATAATGTTCAAAAGCCTCCGCACATTCACGTTCAACTGTCTCTCCTTCACAAACCCCGTCTGGTCTTCATGGATGATCTGCGGCACACAATCCTCAATCCTCGTGGCTAAGACCTTCGCCAGCACCTTGGCATCTACATTTAGCAAGGAAATCGGTCTGTAAGACCCACATTGCAGGTGATCCTTGTCCCGCTTCAGGATCAAGGAGATCAGTGCCCGGGACATCGTCGGGGGTAAAGCCCCCCCCCTCCCTTGCCTCATTAAAGGTCTTAACTAACAGCGGGCCATATATTTTTTATAGAACTCGACCGGGAAACCGTCCAGCCCCGGTGCCTTCCCCGCCAGCATGCTTCCTATCCCTTTGATCAGCTCCTCCAGCCCAATCGGGGCCCCCAGTCCCGCCACCAGTCCCTCTTCCACCTTTGGAAACCTCAATTGGTCCAGGAAACGGCCCATCCCTCCCTCCTCCCGTGGGGGCTCGGATCGGTACAATTCTTCGTAGGAGTCCTTGAAGACCCCATTGATGCCAACCCCACTCCGCACCACGCTCCCTCCCCCGTCCTTAACTCCCCCAATCTCCCTAGCTGCGTCCCGCTTCCGAAGCTGATGTGCCAGCATCCGGCTTGCCTTTTCCTCACACTCGTAGACCGCCCCCTGGGCCTTCCTCCACTGCACCTCCACCTTCCTGGTGGTCACCAGGTCGAATTCGGCCTGGAGGCTGCGTCTCTTCCTCAACAATCCTTCCTCAGGCTCTTCCGCATACCTCCTGCCTACACTCACCATCTCCCCCACCAGCCTCTCCCTCTCCCCCCGCTCCCTCCGCTCCTTGTGGGCCCTAATGGAGATCAGCTCTCCCCCCACCACCGCCTTCAGTGCCTCCCATACTAACCCCACTCGGACCTCCCTGTTGTCGTTGGTCTCCAAGTACCTCTCTATACTTCCTCGGACCCGCTCGCTCACCTCCTCGTCTGCCAATAGCCCCACCTCCAAGCACTACAGCGGGCGCTGGTCCCTCTCCTCCCCCATCTCCAAGTCCACCCAATGCGGGGCGTGGTCCGAAATGGCTATTGCCGAATACTCGGTATCCTCTACTGTCGCTATCAGCGCCCTACTCAAAATGAAAAAGTCGATTCGAGAATAAACCTTATGGACATGTGAGAAGAATGAAAATTCCCTAGCCCCCGGCCTTGCAAACCTCCAAGTCCACCCCTCCCATCTGGTCCATAAACCCCCTCAGCACTCTAGCCGCCGCCGGCTTCCTACCCGCCCTAAACCTGGAGCGATCCAGTGCCGGATCCAGCACTGTGTTAAAGTCTCCCCCCATTATCAGGCCCCCCACTTCCAAGTCTGGGATACGACCCAACATACGCCGCATAAAACCCGCATTGTCCCAGTTCGGAGCATACACATTGACCAGTACCACCCTCTCTCCCTGGAACTTACCACTTACCACTCACTCGTGCACCTCCACCTTTACCGCCAGGCCTAAGATCTCGTCTTCATTGTCAGAGATCTTTTGTCGAGCCTCTTGGATCGCCACCCCCTGGGCCTGAGGATTCTTTTGCAGCCAGTCCGGATGAAATGATCAGTCGAACACTTCGTAACTTTAACAGCTGTTGATTTTTCGGCCGGGGCTAAGACCACTGTGTCTCTTGAGAGTCACAATAGCAAGCCAAAGTCAATACATCTAACAGCAGTTTTTATATAGTTTTTGGCTCATTTCTGAGGGCAGCTCCCTCGCATTCCTATCTGTGCTCTCAGCTCAATTATAATTCAGCCCCCCTCAATTATAATTATCTTTAAGCCGAGTGCATCCATTCCCAAGGCCGTTACTGCAATTTGTCTGGTTCAAAAACAAGTGATACATTTTGCTACCAGAAGCCTGTCTTGACATTTCTTCACACAAAGCTTTATCTAACATTTTGTTTTTCCCATAAAGTTCCAATCCATCTTGAGCCAAACTCTCATTTATCGATCATCAGCCAAACTCTCATTCCCCCCTTTTATCATTTCATGATAACTTCTAATCCATAGTCAATCGTCTCAGTCTTTCCCATTCTATTTGCATTTCGATCATTTCCTCATATTCCTCTGCACTTTCTTTCACATCCATTAACTCTTTAAGGCTCACTTCATGTTGCTGCATTAACTGTTGAGAAATTACTGCTGCACTGACACTTTTACACAAGCATTTCATTAGGAAGCTAAGCATCATTATTACAAGTATTACAACTACCAGGATTATCAATCCATGCACTAGGTAAGACCCCCATGATCCGGCAAACAACCAATCTAACCACCCATCTCTCGATGTTTCATGCATTTTCTTAACCTCTTTGCGGATATGATCCACGAGGTGGGTGATGTTCTCCGAACTATCGGGGATGTAGGTGCAACATTCCGAACCTATCATGGCACAAGTCCCACCTTTGTTTGCAAGGAGGTAATCGAGGGCCATTCGGTTTTGTAGGGCTACGGTTCTTATTGCCACCATTTCATTATTTATCTCAGTCAATGCTTCAGTGGTGCCGTTTGCTACCTCCTCCAGGATTTTTACTATCTTCCTTATTTCCTTTATTGCAAGAGCTACCCCGATAGGGGGAAGCAGGATCCCAAAGTATCGCTGTGTTTCGGTTATTGCTCTCTTTTGTCGCTTCATCATTTGGTAATGGTCGCCTAAATTGGTGAGGTGGTGTATAAAGGGGACTACATACCCCAGATAACAGGATCCCGTCCAATTCTCTGGCAGCCAGGGATATGCCTTGTGGCCACAAATAAAGTACATCCCATTGTATGAAGTGAGTTTGTCCACATCAAACCCTTGGGCCATCAGGGAGTACTTGAAGGTACCTGTCCCATTCGCGTATGGGACGTCCAGTGTACACCCATAAAACTGAGGAGACGTATATACGGGATAGACCTCGGATATGTTGGCCACCACAAATCTGTGCTCGTGTTGACTAGCACCTACAAATATCCCTTTAACCACATTCCTTACCAAACATATTATTCCCAGTGGTCTTCCCATGTTGGTGGTATTAGTGAGGGTAAGAAACGGAGGCTGGTGGGATCGGTTATAACTTGGTTGGTACCACATCTCAAAGGTGTTCATTGGATAGCCCCCCTCTTTCCAAGGTCCTGGGGCTATGGGGAGAAACGATAAACTAGAAGCTGCTCCGCCGTCTGGGTGTCTTACCATAGATGCAATTCTTATATCCCTGGGGGATTGACGAGTACCATCCTGGTAAATATACCATTTTACTGTTTCCGACAGGTTAAGGGGAACAGGTCTGAGGGGGATCCCTCCCTTAGCATGGGTCGGGATATGTGTACAAACCCAGCAGCCAGAAACATTCATATCCTTTGCGTACACATATGACATATACAAATAAGTGTTCACATGCAGTTTCTCGTTTAGCCCGGGATAGTTGCTTCTGCAAGTCACATTGTAGCGGCATTGTTCTGTTTTCGTGCCTGCATCCATAATCCCATTTGCAGGCATGCCGGTCGCAGGATAGGCGATGCCGGTGTGTCGTATCCAAGGGCCGGTTTTGGCCTTTCCGCAGGAACTGAGCTGCACATCGGTCAATGGGCATCATGGTCCATGATCTCCTTTGCAGGTTTCGGTTAGCGCAATGCAGGGTGTCCCCTTGGCAAAGATGGTGAGGGCTCCTTCGCTGGGGCTGACAGACCTTTCGTATAGTTTCTCCTTCCAGGATTATGAGACCGACCAAGGTCAGAGCGACGAGAACGATATTCATGACCACAATTCAACTTTATCGTCCCCCTAGAACTTAAGAAAAAGAGTTAGTCTCTATTACATTGCTACACTCTTACAATGGTGAATGTGAATCCAAGCATTTCGGCCTTCCACTTTCACGGCTGTGGGGGTAGTTACGAGAACCTGAAACGGTCCTTCCCATCGGGGTTCTAATCCTTTCTGAACCCAGTTCCGGATCATAACGTACTCGCCTGGGTGAATGGTGACAGTACTGGATAGAGGGGGGTATCTCCCCACGGGCTGCTCGGACCCGCGAGTGGAGACCCTTTAAAGCCTTTGTTAGAGCTATAACGTAATTGGCCATTTCCGTGGTCATGTGGCGAAAGTTGACATCCTTTGGTTTGTCCTGATCCCATGGAGTGTGAAAAGGCCTTCCGTACAATATCTCAGCAGGGCTTAATCGAGTTTTTCCTGCGGGTGTAGCGCGAATTTGAAAAAGGGCAATGGGTAATAGTTTGAGCCAGGTAGCGCCTGTCTCAGCCTGTAATTTGGCTAGTTTGGTTTTCAATGTCTGGTTGGCGCGCTCCACCATTCCTGCTGCTTGTGGCCTAGATGCACAGTGCAACTGTTGTTTTATGCCCAGCTGAGCACAGAATTCTTTGTTAATCTGTCCCACAAAATGCGGTCCATTATCAGAGCTTAATCGATATGGAATCCCAAATCTAGGAACAATTTCTCGCATCAAAACTTTTACGACCGTGGAAGCTTTGTTATCTACAGTGGGGTAAGCTTCTATCCATTTACTAAATACATCAACAATGACCAATACATGTTTATAACATTGGCATCTTTCCAACTCAATGTAATCCATCTGGAGTGTCTCAAAGGGACCTTCCGGTAGCGGGGTTTTACCCATTTCACAGGGTACTGCTTTACCAGGATTATACTGCTGACATACTAGGCAACGAGTGCTAATGTTTTGTGCTATATCTTGCAGTCGTGGATGCCACCATGTTTTGAGCAATACATCACCCGTAGCTCGCGCACCACAATGAGTTGCAAAGTGAACACATTCGGTAACCCAGGCTGCCAATGCATCGGGCATACAAGTCTGCCCTGCCGGGGTGACCCACAATTTGTTTGCAGGATCATAACAACATCCCAATTCTTCCTATAGTCTTTTTACACAGCCAGGGGTGTCCTCCTGTAATTGAATGACATCAGTGATGGTCGGCATTGGCTTTTCAGAGGGAGACTGACCCTTAGAGCTTTTAGTCTGGCTCATCATTTTGGGGACCACCATGCCTTTTAAGCGAGAAGCCTCTTTGGCCTGATGGTCCGCCTGCCTATTGCCCACATCCACTAAAGTTTTTCCATTTGTATGTGCTGCACATTTTATAACCGCAATCTGTTTTGGAAGCATTAGAGCTTGTAATAATTGTGTAACTAATTGTTTATGAGATATCTGAGTACCTGCTGACGTCAGAAATCCCCTGTTTTTCCATAATTGGCCAAAATCGTGTGTGACCCCAAAGGTATATCAGGAATCAGTGTAGATATTTACAATTTTATCTTTCCCTAATACACAAGCTCGAATGAGTGCAAAAAATTCAGCCTGTTGGGCGGAAAAGGGAGTTTCGAATGCTGCTGCTTCAAGCGTTTCTCTTTGTTGGTTAACAATTGCATACCCTGATAATCTATCCCCCCTTTCACCGATGGATGAACTACCATCGGTGAATAGGTCTAGATCAGCATTTGGTATTGGTGAATCAGCTTGTTGCCGAATAAGATTCTGTATAAGTGCCTCTAGTGAATTCTATAGGGATAGTCAAGGACTGTCAATTTAAGAGAACTGTCACTATTCTGAATATTGCTTTATTAATTTTAAGAAACCAACATATCTGGCTAGTAGTGCCTTCTTTAATAGTATCAACGAATTCATCTACAGAAAACCTATATGTTTAATAAGTTATTGTGTTTGATATTTTAAAATAAATGTTTAGAATTAGCCTGGAAATCAAAACTTCAAACAATGGAAGCTGGTTTTATAAAAACCAAAACAACTCAGATTAAAAGGAACAGATCGTTCAAGGACACCTGATAACGGAAATTTGGCAGCAATCCAACTTTTACTCCCAGTCCACCCGAGCGACAAATTTTTTTTTTTAAAGTTTGGAGATGCGAATGGCATCATTCCAAGCTATACGCCTCTTTTTGTCTCTGCAAGAAAATTAACCCTTTCAACAAGCTTTTGTGTATAATCCAGAAGATGTCAAATTGCAGAATGTTGTACTTTCATTCCCAATAACTCCAAAGAAGTTAAAGATTTGGCATTACATATCCAAAAAGAAATCAAAAACTTGACCCACCCCAACTTATCTTCCAACTGTACCCCCAATTGATGAATTTGAGCTGAAATACTATTATTGAAATGTTACTGATCAATCAACTGTTTGACTGTATTATATTGTATAATTTATTAATACTGAATCAGTGGTATCAAATTTGATTAATTTATTAATTATAATTATTATTTTGAAATGCCTGGTTGTTGGGCCCCGGGGGTTGGCAGGGTTGTATGCTATATTGGGAACTTGCCGGACGGGAAACTGACACTGCGGCTGATAATCGTCTGGGTAATCAGGGAAATCCACCTCTGGCCAGGACTAACTCTTTTCCCAGGACCAACTCTTGATTCATCTGTGGGAATTGATTAGCACGGGTTTTAGAACGAGTGCGAGTCGCCGGACCTCCTTGCGACGGTGGAGGTGGTGATAGTGGCGGGGGGAGCGGTGGATAAAAGGCTTGAATGTACACATCTTTAATGTAATTTCTAACATGGTCACACCAGAGGAATAAAGAGTTTTTTTGTCTGAAACATCATTTGTTTTAGAACAGTTTAAACTTCAATCAGAACCCTGGGAATGTACAGTGGAGGCGGTCGTAGTGGCGGTGTAACGGTCGGTCGTCCCCTATAGTGCCAATTTTCAGGGTCATCCTCATCGTCTCCCTCGGTCAAGGCAAGGCCGGCCATTTGACCGTACGGTCCTGATTTAGAAATGGGGGTTTTTACAGACTTAGGTCTTTTTCTATGGTGGGCACATTCCTTTTTCAAACCCCCCCCCCCCCCCGCAGTCTTAACAATTCCCCCTTTTGTTAATTCAATACCCAATTTTAAAGCGTTAGCCTGCCAATTAGCCAATCTTTTAATTAATTATTTTTTTTTTGCAGTACTCCCGCCATAACTCAATCAATTTCTTAGCCCTGGAGCTACGGTTATGTTGCCAAATAATCTGCTGTGCCTCTATAACTGTAGGCAAATCTTTTGATCCTCCCAGGGGCCATTTCCACTTTCCCAAATTTTTATGCAATTCGCCCGATAACTGCCGCAGCTGCTGAGAATGTTCCGGATACTATTCACAAAGAGTTTGAAGCGCGCTTCCACTATCAGCTGTGCTATCTAAAGTATTACCCAGTGTCTCCTATCCTCGGATGATCCTTGTGGTTTCCTATTTAATTTTGGTAGCGATCCTAAATCGCCTATTCAAGCAAGAATTTAAACGGGGTTATCCTGCCCCATTGCCCAATCAAAAGGCTAAATCAAACTGTTCGAAAATGATTTTTAGAAGGTCAAAGTCTGGAAATGAAACATGAAAAGAGAGAGAAAGAAAGAGAGAGAGAGAGAGAAGACTGATTTAAACAGACTGACAGGGAATCAAAGACAGAACTAACAGATTTAAGAAATTGTTCGAGTGTTCCGACAGGGCACAAAGCCCTGTTTATTATGTTTCCTTCAGGTGTTATCCGCACCCTTAATTATATAATTTGGACAGAGTTATCCGTTCTCCGTAATATTCAATCTGACCAACCCGAAGTGTCGAACAAGTCTAGACACCGGTTGATGTACTTATTTATCGAAAATCACCTTTTATCGCGAAGGTATTAGGCAACCCTAAGGATCATCATCACTCATTTACCTACCCAGAGATTTAAGGAGCCCTGGTACTCCAACTCGGACTATTTAGGGAGGACTCTAACCCCCCGAGGTTTCCAACCCGGGACTTTAGGGAGGACTCCAACCTCCCAGGGACTCCAACCCGGAACTTTAGGAGATCCAATCCTCCAGGGACTCAAACCCAGTACTTGAAGAAGGTCCAACCTTCTAGGGAACTCTATAACACCAACCCTTCTTCGTAATAGGTTCACCGGACTGCTTTGATTTTGTCAGAGTCTTCACCGAAACCGAACAGCAGGGCGTGGCCACACTCGGGACAGCAGAGGGGGAAACCAAAGTGGTAACAAGGGTACTCACGTTTGGTGCGCAATTCCCTCCTCAGCGTCCGAATGCGATTAGTCTGTTACGCCGTCAGGTTCCAGGAAGGCTCTTTTGAAATCCCACTCCTGACACCAAATGAGGATTCTTTTGCAGCCAGTCCGGATGAAATGATCAGTCGAACACCTCGTAACTTTAACAGCTGTTTATTTTTCGGCCGGGGCTAAGACCACTGTGTCTCTTGAGAGTCACAATAGCAAGCCAAAGTCAATACATCTAACAGCAGTTTTTATATAGTTTTTGGCTCATTTCTGAGGGCAGCTCCCTCGCATTCCTATCTGTGCTCTCAGCTCAATTATAATTCAGCCCCCCTCAATTATAATTATCTTTAAACCTAGTGCATCCATTCCCAAGGCCGTTACTGCAGTTTGTCTGGTTCAAAAACAAGTGATACATTTTGCTACCAGAAGCCTGTCTTGACATTTCTTCACACAAAGCTTTATCTAACATTTTGTTTTTCCCATAAAGTTCCAATCCATCTTGAGCCAAACTCTCATTTATCGATCATCAGCCAAACTCTCATTCCGTCTGTGTCTCCAGCAGCTTATCAATAGAAGCCTTCATCGGCTCTAGCAGGTCCGTTTTAATCTCTCTGAGGCAGTACTGGATACCCTCCTGTTGCTCCTCCGCCCACTGCCTCCACGCTGCCTGGTCTCCGCCCGCCGCCATTTTGTCCTTCTTCCCTCCCTCCTTCTGGTCCACCACCATCTTTTTTGTCACCCTGCTCCTAGTTAAAGCCATATACTGACGGGGAGCTATTATTAACTCCTTCCCATACCGGGAAACGTCGAAAAGGTGCCCTTGGGGGCCCTGAAAAGAGCCCAAAAGTCAGTTTTTGCGGGAGCCACCGAATGTGCGACTTAGCTCCGCATAACTGCAACCGGAAGTCTCTGTTCCCAGCCTTCTAGCCCTGACAAATGCCTCCTTTTTCTTTTTGACGAGGCCTACAATATCTCTCGTTATCCAAGGTTCCCGAAAATTGCCGTATTTATCCTTCTTCCTCACAGGAACATGCCGGTCCTGAATTCCTTTCAACTGACATTTGAAAGCCTCCCACATGTCAGATGTTGATTTATCCTCAAACATCCGCCCCCAATCTAGGTTCTTCAGTTCATGCCTAATATTGTTATAATCAGCCTTCCCCCAATTTAGCACATTCACCCTAGGACCACTCTTATCCTTGTCCACCAGCACTTTAAAACTTACTGAATTGTGGTCACTGTTCTCGAAATGCTCCCCTACTGAAACTTTTACCACCTGGCCGGGCTCATTCCCCAATACCAGGTCCAGTACAGCCCCTTCCCTAGTTGGACTTTCCACATATTGTCTTAAGAAGCCCTCCTGGATGCTCCTTACAAACTCTGCCCCGTCTAAGCCCCTGGCACTAAGTGAGTCCCAGTCAATATTGGGGAAGTTGAAGTCTCCCATCACAACAACCCTGTTGTTTTTACTCTTTTCCAAAATCTGTCTACCTATCTGCTCCTCTATCTCCCGCTGGCTGTTGGGAGGCCTGTAGTAAACCCCCAACATTGTGACTGCACCCTTCTTATTCCTGACTTCTACCCATATAGCCTCACTGCCCTCTGAGGTGTCCTTCCGCAGTACAGCTGTGATATTCTCCCTAACCAGTAGCGCAATTCCGCCACCCCTTTTACATCCCCCTCTATCCCGCCTGAAACATCTAAATCCTGGAACGTTTAGCTGCCAATCCTGCCCTTCCCTCAACCAGGTCTCTGTAATGGCAACAACATCATAGTTCCAAGTACTAATCCAAGCTCTAAACTCACCTGCCTTACCCGTAATACTTCTTGCATTAAAACATATGCACTTCAGGCCACCAGACCCGCTGTGTTCAGCAACTTCACCCTGTCTGCTCTGCCTATTCCCTAGTTCTCCCTCAATGCTCTCACCTTCTGACCTATTGCTCCCGTGCCCACCCCCCTGCCATACTAGTTTAAACCCTCCCGTGTGACACTAGCAAACCTTGCGGCCAGGATATTTATGCCTCTCCGGTTTAGATGCAATCCGTCCTTCTTGTATAGTCACACCTGCCCCGGAAGAGCTCCCAGTGGTCCAGATAATGGAAACCCTCCCTCCTACACCAGCTGTTTAGCCACGTGTTTAGCTGCTCTATCTTCCTATTTCTAGCCTCACTGGCACGTGGCACAGGGAGTAATCCCGAGATTACAACCCTCGAGGTCCTGTCTTTTAACTTTCTGCCTAGCTCCCTGAACTCCTGCTGCAGGACCTCATGCCCCTTCCTGCCTATGTCGCTAGTACCAATATGTACAATGACCTCTGCCTGTTTGCCCTCCCCCTTCAGGATGCCCTCTACCCGTTCGGAGACATCCTGGACCCTGGCACCAGGGAGGCAACTTACCATCCTGGAGTCTCTTTCACATCCACAGAAACGCCTATCTGTGCCCCTGACTATAGAGTCCCATATTACTATTACTCTTCTGCGCTTTGACCCTCCCTTCTGAACATCAGAGCCAGCCGTGGTGCCACTGCTCTGGCTGCTGCTGTTTTCCCCTGATAGGCTATCCCCCCCGACAGTATCCAAAGGGGTATACCTGTTCGAGAGGGGGACAACCACAGGGGATTCCTGCACTGACTGCCTGCCCTTTCTGGTGGTCACCCATTTCTCTGCCTGCACCTTGGGTGTGACCACATTTATATAACTGCGATCTATGACGCTTTCCGCCACCTGCATGCTCCTAAGTGCATCCAACTGCCACTCCAACTGAACCATGCGGTCTGTGAGGAGCTCCAGTTGGGTGCACTTTCTGAAGATGAAGCCATCCGGGACGCTGGAAGCCTCCCGGACCTGCCACATCTCACAGTCAGAGCACAGCACCCCTCTAACTGACATTGCCTCAATTAATTAGTAAATCAAATTTAAAAGTTTTTTAAAAAAGTTACTGTGAACTATATGTTTCCTAGCACTAAATTTCTACTATAAATGTGAAAGCTAAATATAGTACTCTCCGATCTCTGGCTTAGATACCCCTCTAAATCATAATTAAGTAATTATGTTTAATTAGTTTACCAATGCTTAATTTTTTTAATTTAGTGTAGATTCCCAACCAGCCAATCAGGTCACAGCTTTTCTGTGATGTCACTTCAGTTCCCCCCCCCCCCCCCCCCCCCCCCCACACACACAATTTGAAAAGGTAATAAAAGTAAAAATGAATAAAAATCACTTACTTACCTTCTGAGGGTCTCAGATGCTCTCAGGTTCTCTCCCTGCAGATTAAAAGTTACAGGCCTTAAGAAAGAGAGAGAACAAAACAGGAGGGAAAAAGCACCTTCTCCCACTCTGCACCGAATTACCTCACTGCACCAAATTACCAAGTTCCAAATTCCCACTCTGGATGTGTCTCACTCAGGCTGTGTCTCTTTGACCTGCGCAACACTTCAGGTCGGAATGATAGATGCCAGTTCTCATTCACAAATACACAACTGTTAAATTGTGTACTTGTGAATACACGCTCTTGGAAAGAGCACCCTACCCAAGCCCACACCTCCACCCTATCCCCATAACCCAGTAACCCCACCCAACATTAAGGGCAATTTTGGACACTAAGGGCAATTTATCACGGCCAATCCACCTAACCTACACATCTTTGGACTGTGGGAGGAAACCGGAGCACCCGGAGTAAACCCACGCACACACGGGGAGGATGTGCAGACTCCGCACAGACAGTGACCCAAGCCGGGAATCGAACCTGGGACCCTGGAACTGTGAAGCAATTGTGCTATCCACAATGCTACCGTGCTGGAATTGCACTGTGCTGGGTGTTGGAATCGCACTGTGCCTGTGCTGGGTGTTGGAATGATAGATGCCAGTTCTCATTCACAAATACACAACTGTTAAATTTGCAAACTTGACCGGGACTGGGCGATACGCAGTGTCAAGTGTAGCTTTCATCCAGGGAGTCAAGCAAATTGAAGGCTAGCTTGCCACATATTACAAGTGCACCTCCTGGTGGCCAACTGAGTCACAGCAGCACTAGCAGCACAATAACTCCCCTTCCTGTGGGGGAAACAATGAAATTAAAATGGATCAAACCATGTTTTAAAATGCTTTGTAAGAGCAAGCAAAAGCAATATCTTGCTCTAACCTTCTGATGAACCGTCAAATGAAAACATGGGTTTCTCTCTTTATTTTGTGTGTTTCAAGAATCAATCTGAATTTAAAATCTGTCTTGGGACTTGAGGCTGTGAGTTACTTTGTTTTGCGATGCTTACCCTCCAGATTGAAGGAAAAAGCATACAAAGTGGCAAAGATTAGTGGGAGACGAGAGGACTGGGAAATCTTTAGGGGGCAACAGAAAGCTACTAAAAAAGCTATAAAGAAGAGTAGGATGGATTATGAGAGTAAACTTGCTCAGAATATAAAAACAGATGGTAAAAGTTTCTCCAAATATATAAAACAAAAAAGAGTGGCTAAGGTAAATATTGGTCCTTTAGAGGATGAGAAGGGAGATTTAATAATGGGAGATGAGGAAATGGCTGAGGAGCTGAATAGATTTTTTGGGTCGGTCTTCACAGTGGAAGACACAAATAACATGCCAGTGACTGATAGAAATGAGGCTATGACAGGTGAGGACCTTGAGAGGATTGTTATCACTAAGGAGATAGTGATGGGCAAGCTAATGGGGCTAAAGGTAGACAAGTCTCCTGGCCCAGAGTGCTAAAAGAGATGGCTAGGGAAATTGCAAATGCACTAGTGATAATTTACCAAAATTCACTAGACTCTGGGGTGGTCCCGGCGGATTGGGAATTAGCAAACGTGACACCACTGTTTAAAAAAGGAGGTAGGCAGAAAGTGAGTAATTATAGGCCAGTGATCTTAACTTCGGTAGTAGGGAAAATGCTGGAATCTATCATCAAGGAAGAAATAGCGAGGCATCTGGATGGAAATTGTCCCATTGGGCAGACGCAGCATGGGTTCATAAAGGGCAGGTTGTGCCTAACTAATTTAATCGGATTTTTTGAGGACATTACCTGTGCGGTAGATAACGGGGAACCAATGGATGTGGTATATCTGGATTTCCAGAAAGCCTTTGACAAGGTGCCACACAAAAGGTTGCTGCATAAGATAAAGATGCATGGCATTAAGGGTAAAGTAGTAGCATGGATAGAGCATTGGTTAATTAATAGAAAGCAAAGAGTGGGGATTAATGGGTGTTTCTCTGGTTGGCAATCAGTAGCTAGTGGTGTCTCTCAGGGATCAGTGTTGGGCCACAATTGTTCACAATTTACATAGATGATTTGGAGTTGGGGACCAAGGGCAATGTGTCCAAGTTTGCAGACGACACTAAGATGAGTAGTAAAGCAAAAAGTGCAGAGGATACTGGAAGCCTGCAGAGGGATTTGGATAGGCTAAGTGAATGGGCTAGGGTCTGGCAGATGGAATACAATGTTGACAAATGTGAGGTTATCCATTTTGGTAGGAATAACAGCAAAAGGGATTATTATTTAAATGATAAAATATTAAAACATGCTGCTGTGCAGAGAGACCTGGGTGTGCTAGTGCATGAGTCGCAAAAAGTTGGTTTACAGGTGCAACAGGTGATTAAGAAGGCCAATGGAGACTTCCGGGTGCGGCGATGACCAGCTGAGTCGCACGTTTCGGCAGCTCCCGGTGAAACGGACTTTTGGGCTCTTGATAGGAGCCCCAACGGCAATTTTGACGGCTAAAAACACTGTGCGGTAAACCAGAAGGGAATCCCCCCTGGATACGGATGGAAAAAGGAGGAGAGAGTGGCCAGATTGCAGTGGATCCTTTAGAACAGCGGCAAGGAAGGCAAGCAAAAACCAAGGTGGCGTCGGAAGGTGGCAGTTTAAAATGGGGCCCTGAACAACAAGAGTTCTTGAAATGCTGTGTGGAAGAGCTCAAAAAGGAAATGAAGAAAGAGCTGTTGGCCCCGATACTACAGGCGATCGAAGGGCTAAAGGAGGAACAAAAGACCCAGGAGCGGGAGCTTCGGGTCGTAAAGGCAAAGGCAGCCGAGAATGAGGACGACATACAGGGCCTGGTGGTGAAGACGGAGATACAGGAGGCACATCAGAAACGATGTGTGGAAAGGTTGGAGGCACTGGAAAACAACGCAAGGAGGAACAACCTGAGGATTCTTGGTCTTCCTGAAGGTGCGGAGGGAGCGGACGTCGGGGCATATGTGAGCACGATGCTGCACTCGTTAATGGGAGCGGAGGCCCCGGCGGGTCCGTTGGAGGTGGAGGGAGCATACCGAATGATGGCGCGAGGACCGAGAGCAGGAGAAATTCCCAGAGCCATAGTGGTGAGATTCCTCCGTTTTAAGGATAGAGAAATGGTCCTTAGATGGGCAAAGAAAACTCGGAGCAGTAAATGGGAGAACGCGGTGATCCGCGTTTATCAAGACTGGAGTGCGGAGGTGGCGAGAAGGAGGGCGAGCTTTAATCGGGCCAAGGCGGTGCTTCATAAAAAGAAGATAAAATTTGGAATGCTGCAACCGGCAAGACTGTGGGTCACATATCGAGGGAGGCACCACTACTTTGAGACGGCGGATGAAGCGTGGACTTTTATTGTGGAAGAAAAACTGGAATGAGCGGGTTATTAAAAAGAACGTTTGAACAAAGTGGTGGGGCGAATGTGGGGGGCGAAGAAGGGGGTTAAAAAGGGGGGAAAGAGGAGTTTTATGTCCTAATCCTGCGATGTGGTAACTTTTCTCTCTTCCACAGGTGGTGATGGGGGGAGGAGGGGAGGTGGAGGAGATGGGGCGTTGGCCATTGGGGGCGGGGCCAAGGGAGAAGCGCGGGCTTGGTTCCCGCGCTATGATAATCATGGGGGGAATAGAGAAGCAGGAAGGAGGGGGCGTCGCACGGTGCAAGCCGAGGTCATGGGGGGAAGCCGAGGTCGGCCAGAGTTTGCTGACTTCTGGGAGCAACATGGGGGGAGTAATTACGCTAGCGGGGGATCTAGCGGGGGGGGGTGGGAGGGGGGAATTACTGGGTTGCTGCTGCTGGGGAGAGGGGGGAGCTGGTATGGGAGGGGATGGGCGGGGGGGCACCGCCTGGGGGAGATACAGCTGCGTGGGAACCGGGTGAGGAGCTGGAAAAAGGGGATGGCTTATCGACAAGGGGGGGGGGGGGGGGTAGGAAGCCCCCCAACCCGGCTGATCATGTGGAACGTGAGAGGGCTGAACGGGCCGATAAAGAGGGCACGGGTACTCGCACACCTTAAGAAACTTAAGGCAGATGTGGTTATGTTACAGGAAACGCACCTGAAACTGATAGACCAGGTTAGGCTACGCAAAGGATGGGTGGGGCAGGTGTTCCATTCGGGGCTAGATGCGAAAAACAGGGGGGTGGCTATATTAGTGGGGAAGCGGGTAATGTTCGAGGCAAAGACTATAGTGGCGGATAACGGGGGCAGATACGTGATGGTGAGTGGCAAACTACAGGGGGAGACGGTGGTTTTGGTAAACGTATATGCCCCGAACTGAGATGATGCCAATTTTATGAGGCGGATGCTAGGACGCATTCCGGACCTAGAGATGGGAAAGCTGATAATGGGGGGAGATTTTAATACGGTGTTGGAACCAGGGCTGGATAGGTCGAAGTCCAGGACTGGAAGGAGGCCGGCAGCAGCCAAGGTACTTAAAGATTTTATGGAGCAGATGGGAGGTGTAGACCCGTGGAGATTTAGCAGACCTAGGAGTAAGGAGTTCTCGTTTTTCTCCTATGTCCATAAAGTCTACTCGCGAATAGACTTTTTTGTGCTGGGAAGGGCGTTGATCCCGAAGGTGAGGGGAACGGAGTATACGGCTATAGCCATTTCGGATCACGTTCCACACTGGGTGGACTTGGAGATAGGGGAGGAAACAGGAGGGCGCCCACCCTGGAGAATGGACATGGGACTAATGGCAGATGAGGGGGTGTGTCTATGGGTGAGGGGGTGCATTGAAAAGTACTTGGAACTCAATGATAATGGGGAGGTCCAGGTGGGAGTGGTCTGGGAGGCGCTGAAGGCGGTGGTTAGAGGGGAGCTGATATCAATAAGGGCACATAAAGGGAAGCAGGAGAGTAAGGAACGGGAGCGGTTGCTGCAAGAACTTTTGAGGGTGGACAGACAATATGCGGAAGCACCGGAGGAGGGACTGTACAGGGAAAGGCAAAGGCTACATGTAGAATTTGACTTGCTGACTACGGGCACTGCAGAGGCACAATGGAGGAAGGCACAGGGTGTACAGTACGAATATGGGGAGAAGGCGAGCAGGTTGCTGGCACACCAATTGAGGAAAAGGGGAGCAGCGAGGGAAATAGGGGGAGTGAGGGATGAGGAAGGAGAGATGGAGCGGGGAGCGGAGAGAGTGAATGGAGTGTTCAAGACATTTTATAAAAAATTATATGAAGCTCAACCCCCGGATGGGAGGGAGAGAATGATGGGCTTCTTGGATCGGCTGGAATTTCCCAAGGTGGAAGAGCAGGAAAGGATGGGACTGGGAGCACAGATCGAGGTAGAAGAAGTGGTGAAAGGAATTAGGAGCATGCAGGCGGGAAAGGCCCCGGGACCGGATGGATTCCCAGTCGAATTCTATAGAAAATATGTGGACTTGCTCGCCCCGGTATTGACGAGGACCTTTAATGAGGCAAAGGAAAGGGGACAACTGCCCCCGACTATGTCTGAAGCAACGATATCGCTTCTCTTAAAGAAGGAAAAGGACCCGCTACAATGCGGGTCCTATAGACCTATTTCCCTCCTAAATGTAGATGCCAAGATCCTGGCCAAGGTAATGGCAATGAGAATAGAGGAATGTGTCCCGGGGGTGGTCCACGAGGACCAAACTGGGTTTGTGAAGGGGAGACAGCTGAACACGAATATACGGAGGCTGTTAGGGGTAATGATGATGGCCCCACCAGAGGGGGAAACGGAGATAGTAGTGGCGATGGATGCCGAGAAAGCATTTGATAGAGTGGAGTGGGATTATTTGTGGGAGGTGTTGAGGAGATTTGGTTTTGGAGAGGGGTATGTTAGATGGGTGCAGCTGTTGTATAGGGCCCCGATGGCGAGCGTGGTCACGAATGGACGGGGATCTGCATATTTACGGCTCCATAGAGGGACAAAGCAGGGATGCCCTCTGTCCCCATTATTGTTTGCACAGGCGATTGAGCCCCTGGCGATAGCGTTGAGGGGTTCCAAGAAGTGGAGGGGAGTACTTAGAGGAGGAGAAGAACACCGGGTATCTTTGTATGCGGACGATTTGCTACTATACGTGGCAGACCCGGCGGAGGGGATGCCAGAAATAATGCGGATACTTGGGGAGTTTGGGGATTTTTCAGGGTATAAATTGAACATGGGGAAAAGTGAGTTGTTTGTGGTGCATCCAGGGGAGCAGAGCAGAGAAATAGAGGACCTACCGTTGAGAAAGGTAACAAGGGACTTTCGTCACCTGGGGATCCAGATAGCCAAGAATTGGGGCACATTGCATAGGTTAAATTTAACGCGGTTGGTGGAACAAATGGAGGAGGATTTCAAGAGATGGGACATGGTATCCCTGTCACTGGCAGGGAGGGTGCAGGCGGTTAAGATGGTGGTCCTCCCGAGATTCCTCTTTGTGTTTCAGTGCCTCCCGGTGGTGATCACGAAGGCTTTTTTTAAAAGGATTGAAAAGAGCATCATGGGTTTTGTGTGGGCCGGGAAGACCCCGAGAGTGAGGAAGGGATTCTTACAGCGTAGCAGGGATAGGGGGGGGCTGGCACTACCGAGCCTAAGTGAGTATTATTGGGCCGCTAATATTTCAATGGTGAGTAAGTGGATGGGAGAGGAGGAGGGAGCGGCGTGGAAGAGATTAGAGAGGGCGTCCTGTAGGGGGACTAGCCTACAGGCTATGGTGACAGCCCCATTGCCGTTCTCACCGAGGAACTACACCACAAGCCCGGTGGTGGTGGCTACACTGAAGATTTGGGGACAGTGGAGACGGCATAGGGGAAAGACTGGAGCCTTGGGGGGGTCCCCGATAAGAAACAACCATAGGTTTGCCCCGGGGGGAATGGATGGGGGATATGGAATGTGGCAAAGAGCAGGAATAACGCAACTGAAAGATCTGTTTGTGGATGGGAAGTTCGCGAGTCTGGGAGCGCTGACCGAGAAATATGGGTTGCCCCAAGGGAATGCATTCAGGTATATGCAACTGAGGGCTTTTGCGAGGCAACAGGTGAGGGAATTCCCGCAGCTCCCGACACAAGAGGTGCAGGACAGAGTGATCTCAAAGACATGGGTGGGGGATGGTAAGGTGTCAGATATATATAGGGAAATGGGGGACGAGGGGGAGACTATGGTAGATGAACTAAAAGGGAAATGGGAAGAAGAGCTGGGGGAGGAGATCGAGGAGGGGCTGTGGGCAGATGCCCTAAGCAGGGTAAACCCGTCGTCCTCGTGTGCCAGGCTAAGCCTGATTCAGTTTAAGGTATTACACAGGGCGCATATGACTGGAGCACGGCTCAGTAAATTTTTTGGGGTGGAGGATAGGTGTGCGAGGTGCTCGAGAAGCCCAGCGAATCATACCCATATGTTTTGGTCATGCCTGGCACTACAGGGGTTTTGGATGGGGGTGACAAAGGTGCTTTCAAAAGTAGTGGGGGTCCGGGTCGAACCAAGCTGGGGGTTGGCTATATTTGGGGTTGCACAAGAGCCGGGAGTGCAGGAGGCGAGAGAGGCCGATGTTTTGGCCTTTGCGTCCCTAGTAGCCCGGCGCAGGATATTGTTAATGTGGAAAGAAGCCAAGCCCCCGGGGGTGGAGACCTGGATAAATGACATGGCAGGGTTTATAAAGCTAGAGCGGATTAAGTTCGTTCTAAGGGGGTCGGCTCAAGGGTTCACCAGGCGGTGGCAACCGTTCGTCGAATATCTCACAGAAAGATAGATGGAATGAAAAAAAGAAGGCAGCAGCAGCAGCCCAGGATCGGGGGGGGGGGGAGGGAGAAGGGGGGAAGGGGGGGCGGGGGGGGAGGGGGAGGAGGAACCAGAAGGACTCTCAGGGTTGTTAATATATACTGTATAATATGTATAGGTCGTTGCGACAGATAATTATATATTGGACTGTTAAATTATATTTTTGGAGAGTGTTACTTGTGATAAGGCAGTTGCCAATTAGGGTTAGTTTTCATTTTTGTTATTTATTATTGATTCATTTTTTTTGTTTATAAAATAGGTCATTGTTATTTGTGTTGTTATAATATTGTGTAAAGGATGCACAATGTACTGTGTTGGTTGACCAAAAATTTTCAATAAAATATTTATAAAAAAAAAAAAGAAGGCCAATGGAATTTTGTCCTTCATTGCTAGAGGGATGGAGTTTAAGACTAGGGAGGTTATGCTGCAATTGTATAAGGTGTTAGTGAGGCCACACCTGGAGTATTGTGTTCCGTTTTGGTCTCCTTACTTGAGAAAGGACGTACTGGCACTGGAGGGTGTGCAGAGGAGATTCACTAGGTTAATCCCAGAGCTGAAGGTGTTGGATTACGAGGAGAGGTTGAGTAGACTGGGACTGTACTCGTTGGAATTTAGAAGGATGAGGTGGGATCTTATAGAAACATATAAAATTATGAAGGGAATAGATAGAATAGATGCGGGCAGGTTGTTTCCACTGGTGGGTGAAAGCAGAACTAGGGGGCATAGCCTCAAAATAAGGGGAAGTAGATTTAGGACTGAGTTTAGGAGGAACTTCTTCACCCAAA
This sequence comes from Scyliorhinus torazame, assembly GCF_047496885.1. Classification (NCBI taxonomy): domain Eukaryota; kingdom Metazoa; phylum Chordata; class Chondrichthyes; order Carcharhiniformes; family Scyliorhinidae; genus Scyliorhinus; species Scyliorhinus torazame. The sequence goes on along the minus strand of NC_092707.1, from coordinate 6,056,969 downwards.
GGGTTGTGAATCTATGGAATTCCTTGCCCAGTGAAGCAGTAGAGGCTCCTTCATTAAATGTTTTTAAGATAAAGATAGATAGTTTTTTGAAGAATAAAGGGATTAAGGGTTATGGTGTTCGGGCCGGAAAGTGGAGCTGAGTCCACAAAAGATCAGCCATGATCTCATTTTTTTTTTTAAAATAATTTTTTTAATTAAGGTTTTCATAAAATATCAATAACAAAATGAAAAAGGAACCCAACAGGGTTAAGTACAAAACACAGTCTAGAAAAATAACCCTCCATACCCCCCTCCCCCCATACATAAATAATAAATTAACATTAACACCCCGACTTAACACAACAGGTAAATACACCCCCTCAGACCCTCCAGTGTAAATAACAAAAACAAAAATAAAGTAACCCCCCACCCCCCAAATTGCTGCTGTCATTGACCAATGTCTACCGTCCTGCCAGGAAGTCTAAGAACGGTTGCCACCGCCTAAAGAACCCTTGTACCGACCCTCTCAAGGCAAATTTCACCCTCTCCAACTTAATAAACCCCGCCATATCGTTGATTCAGGATTCCACGCTTGGGGGCCTCACATCCTTCCACTGAAGAAGAATCCTTCGCCGGGCTACCAGGGACGCAAAGGCCAGAATACCGGCCTCTTTCGCCTCCTGCACTCCCGGCTCCTCGCGACCCCAAATATTGCGAGCCCCCTGCCTGGTTTGACCCTGGATCCGACCACCCTCGACACCGTCCTCACTACGCCCTTCCAAAATTCCTCCAGCGCTGGGCACGCCCAGAACATATGGGTGTGATTTGCTGGGCTCCCTGAGCACCTAACATACCTGTCCTCACCCCCAAAAAACCGGCTCATCCTTGTCCCGGTCATGTGTGCCCTGTGCAGCACCTTAAACTGTACGAGGCTGAGTCTCGCGCACGAAGAGGAAGAGTTCACCCTCCCTAGGGCATCTGCCCACGTCCCTTGCTCAATCTCCTCTCCCAACTCCTCCTCCCACTTACCTTTCACCTCCACCACCGAGGCCTCCTCCTCCTCCTGCATCACCTGGTAAGTTTCCGAGATCTTCCCCACTCCCACCCACCCCCCCGAGAGCACCCTGTCCTGTACTGTGTGTGGCAGCAGCCGCGGGAATTCCACCACCTGCCGCCTGGCAAACGCCCTTACCTGTAAGTACCTGAAGGTGTTCCCCGGGGGGGAGCCCGTACTTCTCCTCCAGCTCACCCAGGCTCGCGAACTTCCCATCCACAAACCGGTCCCCCAACCTTCTTATCCCTGCCCTGTGCCACCTCAAAAACCCTCCATCTGTTCTCCCTGGGACGTACCGGTGGTTCCCCCGAATTGGGGTCCACGCCGAGGCCCCAACTTCCCCCCTGTGCCGCTTCCACAGCCCCCAGATTTTGAGGGTAGCCGCCACCACCGAGCTCGTGGTATACCTCCTTGGAGGGAATGGCAGCCTCACAAGACGCCGTCTCCAGCCTCTTCCATGCAGCCCCCTCCCCCTCCATCGCCCACTTGCGCACCATTGTCGCATTGGTTGGGCACAGAGGTTGGGCAGCGCCAGCCTCCCCCTATCTCTACTCCGCTCCAGGAACCCCTTCTCACCCTCAGAGTCCCTCGCGCCCACACAAACCCCATTATACTCCTGTTAACCCACCTAAAGAAGGCCTTCGGGATAAACACGGGGAGGCACTGGAACAGGAACAAAAACCTTGGCAGCACCGTCATTTTAGCCATGATCTCATTGAATGGTGGAGCAGGCTCGAGGGGCCAGATGGCCGACTCCTGCTCCTAGTTAAGAACATAGAAAATACAGCACAGAACAGGCCCTTCGGCCCACGATGTTGTGCCGAACCTTTATCCTAGATTAATCATAGATTATCATTGAATTTACAGTGCAGAAGGAGGCCATTCGGCCCTTTGAGTCTGCACCGGCTCTTGGAAAGAGCACCATACCCAAACTCAACACCTCCACCCAACACCAAGGGCAATTTGGACATTAAGGGCATTTTACCATTGGCCAATTCACCTAACCCGCACATCTTTGGACTGTGGGAGGAAACCGGAGCACCCGGAGGAAACCCACGCAGACACGGGGAGGACGTGCAGACTCCGCACAGACAATGATCCAAGCCGGAATCGAACCTGGGACCATGGAGCTGTGAAGCAATTGCGCTATCCACAATGCTACCGTGCTGCCCTTAAGAACAAATAAATCTTCACTATATCATTTTACCGTCATCCATGTACCTATCCAATAGCTGCTTGAAGGTCCCTAATGTTTCCGACTCAACTACTTCCACAGGCAGTGCATTCCATGCCCCCACTACTCTCTGGGTAAAGAACCAACCTCTGATATCCCTCCTATATCTTCCACCTTTCACCTTAAATTTATGTCCCCTTGTAATGGTGTGTTCCACCCGGGGAAAAAGTCTCTGACTGTCTACTCTATCTATTCCCCTGATCATCTTATAAACCTCTATCAAGTCGCCCCTCATCCTTCTCCGTTCTAATGAGAAAAGGCCTAGCACCCTCAACCTTTCCTCGTAAGACCTACTCTCCATTCCAGGCAACATCCTGGTAAATCTTCTTTGCACCTTTTCCAGAGCTTCCACATCCTTCCTAAAATGAGGCGACCAGAACTGTACACAGTACTCCAAATGTCGCCTTACCAAAGTTTTGTACAGCTGCATAGTTCTTATGTTCTTATGATGCATATACTGAGTTGGCCGCATGTAATCGGACAATTTACTGATTCAGTGTGTATGTGGCTGTCAGATGGTTGATGGTTTATCCCTGAAGTATAATTATTGTTCGGAGTTATTGCTGTGGTCACTGACGGCTGCTCTCCTGTCGCTGCTGGGCTGCATTCTCCCAAAATGGGACTATGTCCCCATGCCGGCGTAAAAACGCTGGCATTTCACTCTCAAGATTCCTTGGAAAAAGTGGAGCCGATTCACTGCCCTGCAGGGGGTTAGCAGGGACCCAGAGTGATTCAAGCAGCTTTAGATGCGGATACGGGCTCCCGCACTTCCGGTTTTGAGTCCGCGCAGGCGCAGGGTGGCGGCCTCCAGTGGCAGCGGCGAGCGCCATGGCGGACTCGGACAGCAGCGGCGAGCGCCATGGCGGACACGGACAGCAGCAGCGAGCGCCATGGCGGACTCGGACAGCAGCGGCGAGCGCCATGGCGGACTCGGACAGCAGCGGGGAGCGCCATGGCGGACTCGGACAGCAGCGGGGAGCGCCATGGCGGACTCGGACAGCAGCGGGGAGCGCCATGGCGGACTCGGACAGCAGCGGGGAGCGCCATGGCGGACTCGGACAGCAGCGGGGAGCGCCATGGCCGACTCGGACAGCAGCGGCGAGCGCCATGGCGGACTCGGACAGCAGCGACGAGCGCCATGGCGGACTCGGACAGCAGCGGGGAGCGCCATGGCGGACTCGGACAGCAGCGGCGAGCGCCATGGCGGACTCGGACAGCAGCGGGGAGCGCCATGGCGGACTCGGACAGCAACGGGGAGCGAGCGCCATGGCGGACTCGGACAGCAGCGGGGAGCGAGCGCCATGGCGGACTCGGACAGCAGCGGCGAGCGCCATGGCGGACTCGGAAAGCAACGGGGAGCGAGCGCCATGGCGGACTCGGACAGCAGCGGGGAGCGAGCGCCATGGCGGATTCGGACAGCAGCGGCGAGCGCCATGGCGGACTCGGACAGCAGCGGGGAGCGCCATGGCGGACTCGGACAGCAGCGGGGAGCGCCATGGCGGACTCGGACAGCAGCGGGGAGCGCCATGGCGGACTCGGACAGCAGCGGGGAGCGCCATGGCGGACTCGGACAGCAGCGGGGAGCGCCATGGCCGACTCGGACAGCAGCGGCGAGCGCCATGGCGGACTCGGACAGCAGCGACGAGCGCCATGGCGGACTCGGACAGCAGCGGGGAGCGCCATGGCGGACTCAGACAGCAGCGGGGAGCGAGGGCCATGGCGGACTCGGACAGCAGCGGGGAGCGAGGGCCATGGCGGACTCGGACAGCAGCGGGGAGCGCCATGGCGGACTCGGACAGCAGCGGGGAGCGCCATGGCGGACTCGGACCGCAGCGGGGAGCGAGCGCCATGGCGGACTCGGACAGCAGCGGGGAGCGAGCGCCATGGCGGACTCGGACAGCAGCGGCGAGCGCCATGGCGGACTTGGACAGCAGCGGGGAGCGAGGGCCATGGCGGACTCGGACAGCAGCGGGGAGCGCCATGGCGGACTCGGACAGCAGCGGGGAGCGAGCGCCATGGCGGACTCGGACAGCAGCGGGGAGTGAGCGCCATGGCGGACTCGGACAGCAGCGGCGAGCGCCATGGCGGACTCGGACAGCAGCGGGGAGCGAGCGCCATGGCGGACTCGGACAGCAGCGGCGAGCGCCATGGCGGACTCGGACAGCAGCGGCGAGCGCCATGGCGGACTCGGACAGCAGCGGGGAGCGCCATGGCGGACTCGGACAGCAGCGGGGAGCGACATGGCGGACTCGGACAGCAGCGGGGAGCGCCATGGCGGACTCGGACACCAGCAGGGAGAGCCATGGCGGACTCGGACACCAGCAGGGAGAGCCATGGCGGACTCGGACAGCAGCGGGGAGCGCCATGGCGGACTCGGACAGCAGCGGCGAGCGCCATGGCGGACTCGGACAGCAGCGGGGAGCGCCATGGCGGACTCGGACACCAGCAGGGAGAGCCATGGCGGACTCGGACAGCAGCGGCGAGCGCCATGGCGGACTCGGACAGCAGCGGGGAGCGCCATGGCGGACTCGGACACCAGCAGGGAGCGCCATGGCGGACTCGGACACCAGCGGGGAGCGCCATGGCGGACTCGGACAGCAGCGGGAGCGCCATGGCGGACTCGGACACCAGCAGGGAGCGCCATGGCGGACTCGGACACCAGCAGGGAGCGTCATGGCGGACTCAGACAGCAGCGGCGAGCGAGCGCCATGGCGGACTCGGACAGCAGCGGGGAGCGCCATGGCGGACTCGGACAGCAGCGGGGAGCGCCATGGCGGACTCGGACAGCAGCGGGGAGCGTCATGGCGGACTTGGACACCAGCAGGGAGCGCCATGGCGGACTCGGACAGCAGCGGGGAGCGAGCGCCATGGCGGACTGGGACAGCAGCGGGGAGCGCCATGGCGGACTCGGACAGCAGCGGGGAGCGCCATGGCGGACTCGGACAGCAGCGGGGAGCGAGCGCCATGGCGGACTCGGACAGCAGCGGGGAGCGCCATGGCGGACTCGGACAGCAGCGGGGAGCGCCATGGCGGACTCGGACAGCAGCGGGGAGCGAGCGCCATGGCGGACTCGGACAGCAGCGGGGAGCGCCATGGCGGACTCGGACAGCAGCGGGGAGCGCCATGGCGGACTCGGACAGCAGCGGGGAGCGCCATGGCGGACTCGGACAGCAGCGACGAGCGCCATGGCGGACTCGGACAGCAGCGGCGAGCGCCATGGCGGACTCGGACAGCAGCGGGGAGCGCCATGGCGGACTCGGACAGCAGCGGCGAGCGCCATGGCGGACTCGGACAGCAACGGGGAGCGAGCGCCATGGCGGACTCGGACAGCAGCGGCGAGCGCCATGGCGGACTCGGACAGCAGCGGGGAGCGCCATGGCGGACTCGGACAGCAGCGGCGAGCGCCATGGCGGACTCGGACAGCAGCGGCGAGCGCCATGGCGGACTCGGACAGCAGCGACGAGCGCCATGGCGGACTCGGACAGCAGCGGGGAGCGCCATGGCGGACTCGGACAGCAACGGGGAGCGAGCGCCTAGCGGACTCGGACAGCAGCGGGGAGCGAGCGCCATGGCGGATTCGGACAGCAGCGGCGAGCGCCTAGCGGACTCGGACAGCAGCGGGGAGCGAGCGCCATGGCGGATTCGGACAGCAGCGGGGAGCGCCATGGCGGACTCGGACAGCAGCGGGGAGCGCCATGGCGGACTCGGACAGCAGCGGGGAGCGCCATGGCGGACTCGGACAGCAGCGGGGAGCGCCATGGCGGACTCGGACAGCAGCGGGGAGCGCCATGGCCGACTCGGACAGCAGCGGCGAGCGCCATGGCCGACTCGGACAGCAGCGACGAGCGCCATGGCGGACGCGGACAACAGCGGGGAGCGCCATGGCGGAGTCGGACCGCAGCGGGGAGCGAGCGCCATGGCGGACTCGGACAGCAGCGGGGAGCGAGCGCTATGGCGGACTCGGACAGCAGCGGCGAGCGCCATGGCGGACTCGGACAGCAGCGGGGAGCGAGGGCCATGGCGGACTCGGACAGCAGCGGGGAGCGCCATGGCGGACTCGGACAGCAGCGGGGAGCGCCATGGCGGACTCGGACCGCAGCGGGGAGCGAGCGCCATGGCGGACTCGGACAGCAGCGGGGAGCGAGCGCCATGGCGGACTCGGACAGCAGCGGCGAGCGCCATGGCGGACTCGGACAGCAGCGGGGAGCGAGGGCCATGGCGGACTCGGACAGCAGCGGGGAGCGCCATGGCGGACTCGGACAGCAGCGGGGAGCGCCATGGCGGACTCGGACAGCAGCGGGGAGTGAGCGCCATGGCGGACTCGGACAGCAGCGGCGAGCGCCATGGCGGACTCGGACAGCAGCGGGGAGCGAGCGCCATGGCGGACTCGGACAGCAGTGGCGAGCGCCATGGCGGACTCGGACAGCAGCGGTGAGCGCCACGGCGGACTCGGACAGCAGCGGGGAGCGACATGGCGGACTCGGACAGCAGCGGGGAGCGCCATGGCGGACTCGGACACCAGCAGGGAGAGCCATGGCGGACTCGGACACCAGCAGGGAGCGCCATGGCGGACTCGGACAGCAGCGGGGAGCGCCATGGCGGACTCGGACACCAGCAGGGAGCGCCATGGCGGACTCGGACACCAGCGGGGAGCGCCATGGCGGACTCGGACAGCAGCAGGGAGCGCCATGGCGGACTCGGACACCAGCAGGGAGCGCCATGGCGGACACGGACAGCAGCGGGGAGCGCCATGGCGGACTCGGACAACAGCAGGGAGCGCCATGGCGGACTTGGACACCAGCAGGGAGCGCCATGGCGGACTCGGACAGCAGCGGGGAGCGAGCGCCATGGCGGACTCGGACAGCAGCGGCGAGCGCCATGGCGGACTCGGACAGCAGCGGGGAGCGCCATGGCGGACTCGGACAGCAGCGGGGAGCGCCATGGCGGACACGGACAGCAGCTGCGAGCGCCATGGCGGACTCGGACAGCAGCGGCGAGCGCCATGGCGGACTCGGACAGCAGCGGGGAGCGCCATGGCGGACTCGGACAGCAGCGGGGAGCGCCATGGCGGACTCGGACAGCAGCGGGGAGCGCCATGGCGGACTCGGACAGCAGCGGGGAGCGCCATGGCGGACTCGGACAGCAGCGGGGAGCGCCATGGCGGACTCGGACAGCAGCGGGGAGCGCCATGGCCGACTCGGACAGCAGCGGCGAGCGCCATGGCGGACTCGGACAGCAGCGACGAGCGCCATGGCGGACTCGGACAGCAGCGGGGAGCGCCATGGCGGACTCGGACAGCAGCGGCGAGCGCCATGGCGGACTCGGACAGCAGCGGGGAGCGCCATGGCGGACTCGGACAGCAACGGGGAGCGAGCGCCATGGCGGACTCGGACAGCAGCGGGGAGCGAGCGCCATGGCGGATTCGGACAGCAGCGGCGAGCGCCTAGCGGACTCGGACAGCAGCGGGGAGCGAGCGCCATGGCGGATTCGGACAGCAGCGGGGAGCGCCATGGCGGACTCGGACAGCAGCGGGGAGCGCCATGGCGGACTCGGACAGCAGCCGGGAGCGCCATGGCGGATTCGGACAGCAGCGGGGAGCGCCATGGCGGACTCGGACAGCAGCGGGGAGCGCCATGGCCGACTCGGACAGCAGCGGCGAGCGCCATGGCCGACTCGGACAGCAGCGACGAGCGCCATGGCGGACGCGGACAACAGCGGGGAGCGCCATGGCGGAGTCGGACCGCAGCGGGGAGCGAGCGCCATGGCGGACTCAGACAGCAGCGGGGAGCGAGCGCTATGGCGGACTCGGACAGCAGCGGCGAGCGCCATGGCGGACTCGGACAGCAGCGGGGAGCGAGGGCCATGGCGGACTCGGACAGCAGCGGGGAGCGCCATGGCGGACTCGGACAGCAGCGGGGAGCGCCATGGCGGACTCGGACCGCAGCGGGGAGCGAGCGCCATGGCCGACTCGGACAGCAGCGGGGAGCGAGCGCCATGGCGGACTCGGACAGCAGCGGCGAGCGCCATGGCGGACTCGGACAGCAGCGGGGAGCGAGGGCCATGGCGGACTCGGACAGCAGCGGGGAGCGCCATGGCGGACTCGGACAGCAGCGGGGAGCGCCATGGCGGACTCGGACAGCAGCGGGGAGTGAGCGCCATGGCGGACTCGGACAGCAGCGGGGAGCGCCATGGCGGACTCGGACCGCAGCGGGGAGCGAGCGCCATGGCGGACTCGGACAGCAGCGGGGAGCGAGCGCCATGGCGGACTCGGACAGCAGCGGCGAGCGCCATGGCGGACTCGGACAGCAGCGGGGAGCGAGGGCCATGGCGGACTCGGACAGCAGCGGGGAGCGCCATGGCGGACTCGGACAGCAGCGGGGAGCGCCATGGCGGACTCGGACAGCAGCGGGGAGTGAGCGCCATGGCGGACTCGGACAGCAGCGGCGAGCGCCATGGCGGACTCGGACAGCAGCGGGGAGCGAGCGCCATGGCGGACTCGGACAGCAGTGGCGAGCGCCATGGCGGACTCGGACAGCAGCGGTGAGCGCCACGGCGGACTCGGACAGCAGCGGGGAGCGACATGGCGGACTCGGACAGCAGCGGGGAGCGCCATGGCGGACTCGGACACCAGCAGGGATAGCCATGGCGGACTCGGACACCAGCAGGGAGCGCCATGGCGGACTCGGACAGCAGCGGGGAGCGCCATGGCGGACTCGGACACCAGCAGGGAGCGCCATGGCGGACTCGGACACCAGCGGGGAGCGCCATGGCGGACTCGGACAGCAGCAGGGAGCGCCATGGCGGACTCGGACACCAGCAGGGAGCGCCATGGCGGACACGGACAGCAGCGGGGAGCGCCATGGCTGACTCGGACACCAGCAGGGAGCGCCATGGCGGACTTGGACACCAGCAGGGAGCGCCATGGCGGACTCGGACAGCAGCGGGGAGCGAGCGCCATGGCGGACTCGGACAGCAGCGGCGAGCGCCATGGCGGACTCGGACAGCAGCGGGGAGCGCCATGGCGGACTCGGACAGCAGCGGGGAGCGCCATGGCGGACTCGGACAGCAGCGGGGAGCGCCATGGCGGACTCGGACAGCAGCGGGGAGCGCCATGGCGGACTCGGACAGCAGCGGGGAGCGCCATGGCGGACTCGGACAGCAGCGGGGAGCGCCATGGCCGACTCGGACAGCAGCGGCGAGCGCCATGGCGGACTCGGACAGCAGCGACGAGCGCCATGGCGGACTCGGACAGCAGCGGGGAGCGCCATGGCGGACTCGGACAGCAGCGGCGAGCGCCATGGCGGACTCGGACAGCAGCGGGGAGCGCCATGGCGGACTCGGACAGCAACGGGGAGCGAGCGCCATGGCGGACTCGGACAGCAGCGGGGAGCGAGCGCCATGGCGGACTCGGACAGCAGCGGCGAGCGCCATGGCGGACTCGGAAAGCAACGGGGAGCGAGCGCCATGGCGGACTCGGACAGCAGCGGGGAGCGAGCGCCATGGCGGATTCGGACAGCAGCGGCGAGCGCCATGGCGGACTCGGACAGCAGCGGGGAGCACCATGGCGGACTCGGACAGCAGCGGGGAGCGCCATGGCGGACTCGGACAGCAGCGGGGAGCGCCATGGCGGACTCGGACAGCAGCGGGGAGCGCCATGGCGGACTCGGACAGCAGCGGGGAGCGCCATGGCCGACTCGGACAGCAGCGGCGAGCGCCATGGCGGACTCGGACAGCAGCGACGAGCGCCATGGCGGACTCGGACAGCAGCGGGGAGCGCCATGGCGGACTCAGACAGCAGCGGGGAGCGAGGGCCATGGCGGACTCGGACAGCAGCGGGGAGCGAGGGCCATGGCGGACTCGGACAGCAGCGGGGAGCGCCATGGCGGACTCGGACAGCAGCGGGGAGCGCCATGGCGGACTCGGACCGCAGCGGGGAGCGAGCGCCATGGCGGACTCGGACAGCAGCGGGGAGCGAGCGCCATGGCGGACTCGGACAGCAGCGGCGAGCGCCATGGCGGACTCGGACAGCAGCGGGGAGCGAGGGCCATGGCGGACTCGGACAGCAGTGGGGAGCGCCATGGCGGACTCGGACAGCAGCGGGGAGCGAGCGCCATGGCGGACTCGGACAGCAGCGGGGAGTGAGCGCCATGGCGGACTCGGACAGCAGCGGCGAGCGCCATGGCGGACTCGGACAGCAGCGGGGAGCGAGCGCCATGGCGGACTCGGACAGCAGCGGCGAGCGCCATGGCGGACTCGGACAGCAGCGGCGAGCGCCATGGCGGACTCGGACAGCAGCGGGGAGCGCCATGGCGGACTCGGACAGCAGCGGGGAGCGACATGGCGGACTCGGACAGCAGCGGGGAGCGCCATGGCGGACTCGGACACCAGCAGGGAGAGCCATGGCGGACTCGGACACCAGCAGGGAGAGCCATGGCGGACTCGGACAGCAGCGGGGAGCGCCATGGCGGACTCGGACAGCAGCGGCGAGCGCCATGGCGGACTCGGACAGCAGCGGGGAGCGCCATGGCGGACTCGGACACCAGCAGGGAGAGCCATGGCGGACTCGGACAGCAGCGGCGAGCGCCATGGCGGACTCGGACAGCAGCGGGGAGCGCCATGGCGGACTCGGACACCAGCAGGGAGCGCCATGGCGGACTCGGACACCAGCGGGGAGCGCCATGGCGGACTCGGACAGCAGCGGGGAGCGCCATGGCGGACTCGGACACCAGCAGGGAGCGCCATGGCGGACTCGCACACCAGCAGGGAGCGTCATGGCGGACTCAGACAGCAGCGGCGAGCGAGCGCCATGGCGGACTCGGACAGCAGCGGGGAGCGCCATGGCGGACTCGGACAGCAGCGGGGAGCGCCATGGCGGACTCGGACAGCAGCGGGGAGCGTCATGGCGGACTTGGACACCAGCAGGGAGCGCCATGGCGGACTCGGACAGCAGCGGGGAGCGAGCGCCATTGCGGACTGGGACAGCAGCGGGGAGCGCCATGGCGGACTCGGACAGCAGCGGGGAGCGCCATGGCGGACTCGGACAGCAGCGGGGAGCGAGCGCCATGGCGGACTCGGACAGCAGCGGGGAGCGCCATGGCGGACTCGGACAGCAGCGGGGAGCGCCATGGCGGACTCGGACAGCAGCGGGGAGCGAGCGCCATGGCGGACTCGGACAGCAGCGGGGAGCGCCATGGCGGACTCGGACAGCAGCGGGGAGCGCCATGGCGGACTCGGACAGCAGCGGGGAGCGCCATGGCGGACTCGGACAGCAGCGACGAGCGCCATGGCGGACTCGGACAGCAGCGGCGAGCGCCATGGCGGACTCGGACAGCAGCGGGGAGCGCCATGGCGGACTCGGACAGCAGCGGCGAGCGCCATGGCGGACTCGGACAGCAACGGGGAGCGAGCGCCATGGCGGACTCGGACAGCAGCGGCGAGCGCCATGGCGGACTCGGACAGCAGCGGGGAGCGCCATGGCGGACTCGGACAGCAGCGGCGAGCGCCATGGCGGACTCGGACAGCAGCGGGGAGCGCCATGGCGGACTCGGACAGCAGCAGGGAGCGCCATGGCCGACTCGGACAGCAGCGGCGAGCGCCATGGCGGACTCGGACAGCAGCGACGAGCGCCATGGCGGATTCGGACAGCAGCGGCGAGCGCCTAGCGTACTCGGACAGCAGCGGGGAGCGAGCGCCATGGCGGATTCGGACAGCAGCGGGGAGCGCCATGGCGGACTCGGACAGCAGCGGGGAGCGCCATGGCGGACTCGGACAGCAGCGGGGAGCGCCATGGCGGACTCGGACAGCAGCGGGGAGCGCCATGGCGGACTCGGACAGCAGCGGGGAGCGCCATGGCCGACTCGGACAGCAGCGACGAGCGCCATGGCGGACGCGGACAACAGCGGGGAGCGCCATGGCGGAGTCGGACCGCAGCGGGGAGCGAGCGCCATGGCGGACTCGGACAGCAGCGGGGAGCGAGCGCTATGGCGGACTCGGACAGCAGCGGCGAGCGAGGGCCATGGCGGACTCGGACAGCAGCGGGGAGCGCCATGGCGGACTCGGACAGCAGCGGGGAGCGCCATGGCGGACTCGGACCGCAGCGGGGAGCGAGCGCCATGGCGGACTCGGACAGCAGCGGGGAGCGAGCGCCATGGCGGACTCGGACAGCAGCGGCGAGCGCCATGGCGGACTCGGACAGCAGCGGGGAGCGAGGGCCATGGCGGACTCGGACAGCAGCGGGGAGCGCCATGGCGGACTCGGACAGCAGCGGGGAGCGCCATGGCGGACTCGGACAGCAGCGGGGAGTGAGCGCCATGGCGGACTCGGACAGCAGCGGCGAGCGCCATGGCGGACTCGGACAGCAGCGGGGAGCGAGCGCCATGGCGGACTCGGACAGCAGTGGCGAGCGCCATGGCGGACTCGGACAGCAGCGGTGAGCGCCACGGCGGACTCGGACAGCAGCGGGGAGCGACATGGCGGACTCGGACAGCAGCGGGGAGCGCCATGGCGGACTCGGACACCAGCAGGGAGAGCCATGGCGGACTCGGACACCAGCAGGGAGCGCCATGGCGGACTCGGACAGCAGCGGGGAGCGCCATGGCGGACTCGGACACCAGCAGGGAGCGCCATGGCGGACTCGGACACCAGCGGGGAGCGCCATGGCGGACTCGGACAGCAGCAGGGAGCGCCATGGCGGACTCGGACACCAGCAGGGAGCGCCATGGCGGACTCGGACAGCAGCGGGGAGCGCCATGGCGGACTCGGACACCAGCAGGGAGCGCCATGGCGGACTTGGACACCAGCAGGGAGCGCCATGGCGGACTCGGACAGCAGCGGGGAGCGAGCGCCATGGCGGACTCGGACAGCAGCGGCGAGCGCCATGGCGGACTCGGACAGCAGCGGGGAGCGCCATGGCGGACTCGGACAGCAGCGGGGAGCGCCATGGCGGACCCGGACAGCAGCGGGGAGCGCCATGGCGGACTCGGACAGCAGCGGGGAGCGCCATGGCGTACTCGGACAGCAGCGGGGAGCGCCATGGCGGACTCGGACAGCAGCGGGGAGCGCCATGGCGGACTCGGACAGCAGCGGGGAGCGAGCGCCATGGCGGACTCGGACAGCAGCGGGGAGCGCCATGGCGGACTCGGACAGCAGCGGCGAGCGCCATGGCGGACTCGGACAGCAGCGGGGAGCGCCATGGCGGACTCGGATAGCAGCGGCGAGCGCCATGGCGGACTCGGACAGCAGCGGGGAGCGCCATGGCCGACTCGGACAGCAGCGGCGAGCGCCATGGCGGACCCGGACAGCAGCGGGGAGCGCCATGGCGGACTCGGACAGCAGCGGGGAGCGCCATGGCGGACTCGGACAGCAGCAACGAGCGCCATGGCGGACTCGGACAGTAGCGGGGAGCGCCATGGCCGACTCGGACAGCAGCGGCGAGCGCCATGGCGGACTCGGACAGCAGCGGGGAGAGCCATGGCGGACTCGGACAGCACCGGCGAGCGCCATGGCGGACTCGGACAGCAGCGGCGAGCGCTATGGCGGACTCGGACAGCAGCGGTGAGAGCCATGGCGGACTCGGACAGCACCGGCGAGCGCCATGGCGGACTCGGACAGCAGCGGGGAGAGCCATGGCGGACTCGGACAGCAGCGGCGAGCGCCATGGCGGACTCGGACAGCAGCGGGGAGCGCCATGGCGGACTCGGACAGCAGCGGGGAGCGCCGTGGCCGACTCGGACAGCAGCGGGGAGCGCCATGGCGGACTCGGACAGCAGCGACGAGCGCCATGGCGGACTCGGAAACCAGCGGCGAGCGCCATGGCGGACTCGGACAGCAACGGGGAGCGAGCGCCATGGCGGACTCGGACAGCAGCGGGGAGCGAGCGCCATGGCGGATTCGGACAGCAGCGGCGAGCGCCATGGCGGACTCGGACAGCAGCAACGAGCGCCATGGCGGACTCGGACAGCAGCGGGGAGCGAGCGCCATGGCGGACTCGGACAGCAGCGGCGAGCGAGCGCCATGGCGGACTCGGACAGCAGCGGGGAGCGCCATGGCGGACTCGGACAGCAGCGGGGAGCGCCATGGCAGACTCGGACACCAGCAGGGAGCGCCATGGCGGACTTGGACACCAGCAGGGAGCGAGCGCCATGGCGGACTCGGACAGCAGCGGGGAGCGCCATGGCGGACTCGGACAGCAGCGGGGAGCGAGCGCCATGGCGGACTCGGACAGCAGCGGGGAGCGCCATGGCGGACTCGGACAGCAGCGGGGAGCGAGCGCCATGGCGGACTCGGACAGCAGCGGGGAGCGCCATGGCGGACTCGGACAGCAGCGGGGAGCGCCATGGCGGACTCGGACACCAGCAGGGAGCGCCATGGCGGACTCGGACACCAGCGGGGAGCGCCATGGCGGACTCGGACAGCAGCAGGGAGCGCCATGGCGGACTCGGACACCAGCAGGGAGCGCCATGGCGGACTCGGACAGCAGCGGGGAGCGCCATGGCGGACTCGGACACCAGCAGGGAGCGCCATGGCGGACTTGGACACCAGCAGGGAGCGCCATGGCGGACTCGGACAGCAGCGGGGAGCGAGCGCCATGGCGGACTCGGACAGCAGCGGCGAGCGCCATGGCGGACTCGGACAGCAGCGGGGAGCGCCATGGCGGACTCGGACAGCAGCGGGGAGCGCCATGGCGGACCCGGACAGCAGCGGGGAGCGCCATGGCGGACTCGGACAGCAGCGGGGAGCGCCATGGCGTACTCGGACAGCAGCGGGGAGCGCCATGGCGGACTCGGACAGCAGCGGGGAGCGCCATGGCGGACTCGGACAGCAGCGGGGAGCGAGCGCCATGGCGGACTCGGACAGCAGCGGGGAGCGCCATGGCGGACTCGGACAGCAGCGGCGAGCGCCATGGCGGACTCGGACAGCAGCGGGGAGCGCCATGGCGGACTCGGATAGCAGCGGCGAGCGCCATGGCGGACTCGGACAGCAGCGGGGAGCGCCATGGCCGACTCGGACAGCAGCGGCGAGCGCCATGGCGGACCCGGACAGCAGCGGGGAGCGCCATGGCGGACTCGGACAGCAGCGGGGAGCGCCATGGCGGACTCGGACAGCAGCAACGAGCGCCATGGCGGACTCGGACAGTAGCGGGGAGCGCCATGGCCGACTCGGACAGCAGCGGCGAGCGCCATGGCGGACTCGGACAGCAGCGGGGAGAGCCATGGCGGACTCGGACAGCACCGGCGAGCGCCATGGCGGACTCGGACAGCAGCGGCGAGCGCTATGGCGGACTCGGACAGCAGCGGTGAGAGCCATGGCGGACTCGGACAGCACCGGCGAGCGCCATGGCGGACTCGGACAGCAGCGGGGAGAGCCATGGCGGACTCGGACAGCAGCGGCGAGCGCCATGGCGGACTCGGACAGCAGCGGGGAGCGCCATGGCGGACTCGGACAGCAGCGGGGAGCGCCGTGGCCGACTCGGACAGCAGCGGCGAGCGCCATGGCGGACTCGGACAGCAGCGACGAGCGCCATGGCGGACTCGGAAACCAGCGGCGAGCGCCATGGCGGACTCGGACAGCAACGGGGAGCGAGCGCCATGGCGGACTCGGACAGCAGCGGGGAGCGAGCGCCATGGCGGATTCGGACAGCAGCGGCGAGCGCCATGGCGGACTCGGACAGCAGCAACGAGCGCCATGGCGGACTCGGACAGCAGCGGGGAGCGAGCGCCATGGCGGACTCGGACAGCAGCGGCGAGCGAGCGCCATGGCGGACTCGGACAGCAGCGGGGAGCGCCATGGCGGACTCGGACAGCAGCGGGGAGCGCCATGGCAGACTCGGACACCAGCAGGGAGCGCCATGGCGGACTTGGACACCAGCAGGGAGAGAGCGCCATGGCGGACTCGGACAGCAGCGGGGAGCGCCATGGCGGTCTCGGACAGCAGCGGGGAGCGAGCGCCATGGCGGACTCGGACAGCAGCGGGGAGCGCCATGGCGGACTCGGACAGCAGCGGGGAGCGAGCGCCATGGCGGACTCGGACAGCAGCGGGGAGCGCCATGGCGGACTCGGACAGCAGCGGGGAGCGAGCGCCATGGCGGACTCGGACAGCAGCGGGGAGCGCCATGGCGGACTCGGACAGCAGCGGGGAGCGCCATGGCGGACTCGGACAGCAGCGGGGAGCGCCATGGCGGACTCGGACAGCAGCGACGAGCGCCATGGCGGACTCGGACAGCAGCGGGGAGCGCCATGGCGGACTCGGACAGCAACGGGGAGCGAGCGCCATGGCGGACTCGGACAGCAGCGGCGAGCGCCATGGCGGACTCGGACAGCAGCGGGGAGCGAGCGCCATGGCGGACTCGGACAGCAGCGGGGAGCGCCATGGCGGACTCGGACAGCAGCGGGGAGCGAGCGCCATGGCGGACTCGGACAGCAACGGGGAGCGAGCGCCATGGCGGACTCGGACAGCAGCGGGGAGCGAGCGCCATGGCGGACTCGGACAGCAGCGGGGAGCGCCATGGCGGACTCGGACAGCAGCGGGGAGCGAGCGCCATGGCGGACTCGGACAGCAGCGGGGAGCGAGCGCCATGGCGGACTCGGACAGCAGCGGGGAGCGCCATTGCGGACTTGGACACCAGCAGGGAGCGAGCGCCATGGCGGACTCGGACAGCAGCGGGGAGCGAGCGCCATGGCGGACTCGGACAGCAGCGGGGAGCGAGCGCCATGGCGGACTCGGACAGCAGCGGCGAGCGCCATGGTGGACTCGGACAGCAGCGGGGAGCGAGCGCCATGGCGGACTCGGACAGCAGCGGGGAGCGCCATGGCGGACTCGGACAGCAGCGGGGAGCGCCATGGCGGACTCGGACAGCAGCGGTGAGAGCCATGGCGGACTCGGACAGCACCGGCGAGCGCCATGGCGGACTCGGACAGCAGCGGGGAGAGCCATGGCGGACTCGGACAGCAGCGGCGAGCGCCATGGCGGACTCGGACAGCAGCGGGGAGCGCCATGGCGGACTCGGACAGCAGCGGGGAGCGCCGTGGCCGACTCGGACAGCAGCGGCGAGCGCCATGGCGGACTCGGACAGCAGCGACGAGCGCCATGGCGGACTCGGAAACCAGCGGCGAGCGCCATGGCGGACTCGGACAGCAACGGGGAGCGAGCGCCATGGCGGACTCGGACAGCAGCGGGGAGCGAGCGCCATGGCGGATTCGGACAGCAGCGGCGAGCGCCATGGCGGACTCGGACAGCAGCAACGAGCGCCATGGCGGACTCGGACAGCAGCGGGGAGCGAGCGCCATGGCGGACTCGGACAGCAGCGGCGAGCGAGCGCCATGGCGGACTCGGACAGCAGCGGGGAGCGCCATGGCGGACTCGGACAGCAGCGGGGAGCGCCATGGCAGACTCGGACACCAGCAGGGAGCGCCATGGCGGACTTGGACACCAGCAGGGAGAGAGCGCCATGGCGGACTCGGACAGCAGCGGGGAGCGCCATGGCGGTCTCGGACAGCAGCGGGGAGCGAGCGCCATG
This sequence comes from Scyliorhinus torazame, assembly GCF_047496885.1. Lineage (NCBI taxonomy): Eukaryota > Metazoa > Chordata > Chondrichthyes > Carcharhiniformes > Scyliorhinidae > Scyliorhinus > Scyliorhinus torazame. Next base: position 6,039,188 of record NC_092707.1, on the reverse strand, counting down.
GCGGACTCGGACAGCAGCGGGGAGCGCCATGGCGGACTCGGACAGCAGCGGGGAGCGAGCGCCATGGCGGACTCGGACAGCAGCGGGGAGCGCCATGGCGGACTCGGACAGCAGCGGGGAGCGAGCGCCATGGCGGACTCGGACAGCAGCGGGGAGCGCCATGGCGGACTCGGACAGCAGCGGGGAGCGCCATGGCGGACTCGGACAGCAGCGGGGAGCGCCATGGCGGACTCGGACAGCAGCGACGAGCGCCATGGCGGACTCGGACAGCAGCGGGGAGCGCCATGGCGGACTCGGACAGCAACGGGGAGCGAGCGCCATGGCGGACTCGGACAGCAGCGGCGAGCGCCATGGCGGACTCGGACAGCAGCGGGGAGCGAGCGCCATGGCGGACTCGGACAGCAGCGGGGAGCGCCATGGCGGACTCGGACAGCAGCGGGGAGCGAGCGCCATGGCGGACTCGGACAGCAACGGGGAGCGAGCGCCATGGCGGACTCGGACAGCAGCGGGGAGCGAGCGCCATGGCGGACTCGGACAGCAGCGGGGAGCGCCATGGCGGACTCGGACAGCAGCGGGGAGCGAGCGCCATGGCGGACTCGGACAGCAGCGGGGAGCGAGCGCCATGGCGGACTCGGACAGCAGCGGGGAGCGCCATTGCGGACTTGGACACCAGCAGGGAGCGAGCGCCATGGCGGACTCGGACAGCAGCGGGGAGCGAGCGCCATGGCGGACTCGGACAGCAGCGGGGAGCGAGCGCCATGGCGGACTCGGACAGCAGCGGCGAGCGCCATGGTGGACTCGGACAGCAGCGGGGAGCGAGCGCCATGGCGGACTCGGACAGCAGCGGGGAGCGCCATGGCGGACTCGGACAGCAGCGGGGAGCGCCATGGCGGACTCGGACAGCAGCGGGGAGCGAGCGCCATGGCGGACTCGGACAGCAGCGGGGAGCGAGCGCCATGGCGGACTCGAACAGCAGCGGGGAGCGCCATGGCGGAGTCGGACCGCAGCGGGGAGCGAGCGCCATGGCGGACTCGGACAGCAGCGGGGAGCGAGCGCTATGGCGGACTCGGACAGCAGCGGCGAGCGCCATGGCGGACTCGGACAGCAGCGGGGAGCGAGGGCCATGGCGGACTCGGACAGCAGCGGGGAGCGCCATGGCGGACTCGGACAGCAGCGGGGAGCGCCATGGCGGACTCGGACCGCAGCGGGGAGCGAGCGCCATGGCGGACTCGGACAGCAGCGGGGAGCGAGCGCCATGGCGGACTCGGACAGCAGCGGCGAGCGCCATGGCGGACTCGGACAGCAGCGGGGAGCGAGGGCCATGGCGGACTCGGACAGCAGCGGGGAGCGCCATGGCGGACTCGGACAGCAGCGGGGAGCGCCATGGCGGACTCGGACAGCAGCGGGGAGTGAGCGCCATGGCGGACTCGGACAGCAGCGGCGAGCGCCATGGCGGACTCGGACAGCAGCGGGGAGCGAGCGCCATGGCGGACTCGGACAGCAGTGGCGAGCGCCATGGCGGACTCGGACAGCAGCGGTGAGCGCCACGGCGGACTCGGACAGCAGCGGGGAGCGACATGGCGGACTCGGACAGCAGCGGGGAGCGCCATGGCGGACTCGGACACCAGCAGGGAGAGCCATGGCGGACTCGGACACCAGCAAGGAGCGCCATGGCGGACTCGGACAGCAGCGGGGAGCGCCATGGCGGACTCGGACACCAGCAGGGAGCGCCATGGCGGACTCGGACACCAGCGGGGAGCGCCATGGCGGACTCGGACAGCAGCAGGGAGCGCCATGGCGGACTCGGACACCAGCAGGGAGCGCCATGGCGGACTCGGACAGCAGCGGGGAGCGCCATGGCGGACTCGGACACCAGCAGGGAGCGCCATGGCGGACTCGGACAGCAGCGGGGAGCGCCATGGCGGACTCGGACAGCAGCGGGGAGCGAGCGCCATGGCGGACTTGGACAGCAGCGGGGAGCGCCATGGCGGACTCGGACAGCAGCGGGGAGCGCCATGGCGGACTCGGACAGCAGCGGGGAGCGCCATGGCGGACCCGGACAGCAGCGGGGAGCGCCATGGCGGACTCGGACAGCAGCGGGGAGCGCCATGGCGTACTCGGACAGCAGCGGGGAGCGCCATGGCGGACTCGGACAGCAGCGGGGAGCGCCATGGCGGACTCGGACAGCAGCGGGGAGCGAGCGCCATGGCGGACTCGGACAGCAGCGGGGAGCGCCATGGCGGACTCGGACAGCAGCGGGGAGCGCCATGGCGGACTCGGATAGCAGCGGCGAGCGCCATGGCGGACTCGGACAGCAGCGGGGAGCGCCATGGCCGACTCGGACAGCAGCGGCGAGCGCCATGGCGGACCCGGACAGCAGCGGGGAGCGCCATGGCGGACTCGGACAGCAGCGGGGAGCGCCATGGCGGACTCGGACAGCAGCAACGAGCGCCATGGCGGACTCGGACAGTAGCGGGGAGCGCCATGGCCGACTCGGACAGCAGCGGCGAGCGCCATGGCGGACTCGGACAGCAGCGGGGAGAGCCATGGCGGACTCGGACAGCACCGGCGAGCGCCATGGCGGACTCGGACAGCAGCGGCGAGCGCCATGGCGGACTCGGACAGCAGCGGTGAGAGCCATGGCGGACTCGGACAGCACCGGCGAGCGCCATGGCGGACTCGGACAGCAGCGGGGAGAGCCATGGCGGACTCGGACAGCAGCGGCGAGCGCCATGGCGGACTCGGACAGCAGCGGGGAGCGCCATGGCGGACTCGGACAGCAGCGGGGAGCGCCATGGCCGACTCGGACAGCAGCGGCGAGCGCCATGGCGGACTCGGACAGCAGCGACGAGCGCCATGGCGGACTCGGAAACCAGCGGCGAGCGCCATGGCGGACTCGGACAGCAACGGGGAGCGAGCGCCATGGCGGACTCGGACAGCAGCGGGGAGCGAGCGCCATGGCGGATTCGGACAGCAGCGGCGAGCGCCATGGCGGACTCGGACAGCAGCAACGAGCGCCATGGCGGACTCGGACAGCAGCGGGGAGCGAGCGCCATGGCGGACTCGGACAGCAGCGGCGAGCGAGCGCCATGGCGGACTCGGACAGCAGCGGGGAGCGCCATGGCGGACTCGGACAGCAGCGGGGAGCGCCATGGCAGACTCGGACACCAGCAGGGAGCGCCATGGCGGACTTGGACACCAGCAGGGAGCGAGCGCCATGGCGGACTCGGACAGCAGCGGGGAGCGCCATGGCGGACTCGGACAGCAGCGGGGAGCGAGCGCCATGGCGGACTCGGACAGCAGCGGGGAGCGCCATGGCGGACTCGGACAGCAGCGGGGAGCGCCATGGCGGACTCGGACCGCAGCGGGGAGCGAGCGCCATGGCGGACTCGGACAGCAGCGGGGAGCGAGCGCCATGGCGGACTCGGACAGCAGCGGCGAGCGCCATGGCGGACTCGGACAGCAGCGGGGAGCGAGGGCCATGGCGGACTCGGACAGCAGCGGGGAGCGCCATGGCGGACTCGGACAGCAGCGGGGAGCGCCATGGCGGACTCGGACAGCAGCGGGGAGTGAGCGCCATGGCGGACTCGGACAGCAGCGGCGAGCGCCATGGCGGACTCGGACAGCAGCGGGGAGCGAGCGCCATGGCGGACTCGGACAGCAGTGGCGAGCGCCATGGCGGACTCGGACAGCAGCGGTGAGCGCCACGGCGGACTCGGACAGCAGCGGGGAGCGACATGGCGGACTCGGACAGCAGCGGGGAGCGCCATGGCGGACTCGGACACCAGCAGGGAGAGCCATGGCGGACTCGGACACCAGCAAGGAGCGCCATGGCGGACTCGGACAGCAGCGGGGAGCGCCATGGCGGACTCGGACACCAGCAGGGAGCGCCATGGCGGACTCGGACACCAGCGGGGAGCGCCATGGCGGACTCGGACAGCAGCAGGGAGCGCCATGGCGGACTCGGACACCAGCAGGGAGCGCCATGGCGGACTCGGACAGCAGCGGGGAGCGCCATGGCGGACTCGGACACCAGCAGGGAGCGCCATGGCGGACTCGGACAGCAGCGGGGAGCGCCATGGCGGACTCGGACAGCAGCGGGGAGCGAGCGCCATGGCGGACTTGGACAGCAGCGGGGAGCGCCATGGCGGACTCGGACAGCAGCGGGGAGCGCCATGGCGGACTCGGACAGCAGCGGGGAGCGCCATGGCGGACCCGGACAGCAGCGGGGAGCGCCATGGCGGACTCGGACAGCAGCGGGGAGCGCCATGGCGTACTCGGACAGCAGCGGGGAGCGCCATGGCGGACTCGGACAGCAGCGGGGAGCGCCATGGCGGACTCGGACAGCAGCGGGGAGCGAGCGCCATGGCGGACTCGGACAGCAGCGGGGAGCGCCATGGCGGACTCGGACAGCAGCGGGGAGCGCCATGGCGGACTCGGATAGCAGCGGCGAGCGCCATGGCGGACTCGGACAGCAGCGGGGAGCGCCATGGCCGACTCGGACAGCAGCGGCGAGCGCCATGGCGGACCCGGACAGCAGCGGGGAGCGCCATGGCGGACTCGGACAGCAGCGGGGAGCGCCATGGCGGACTCGGACAGCAGCAACGAGCGCCATGGCGGACTCGGACAGTAGCGGGGAGCGCCATGGCCGACTCGGACAGCAGCGGCGAGCGCCATGGCGGACTCGGACAGCAGCGGGGAGAGCCATGGCGGACTCGGACAGCACCGGCGAGCGCCATGGCGGACTCGGACAGCAGCGGCGAGCGCCATGGCGGACTCGGACAGCAGCGGTGAGAGCCATGGCGGACTCGGACAGCACCGGCGAGCGCCATGGCGGACTCGGACAGCAGCGGGGAGAGCCATGGCGGACTCGGACAGCAGCGGCGAGCGCCATGGCGGACTCGGACAGCAGCGGGGAGCGCCATGGCGGACTCGGACAGCAGCGGGGAGCGCCATGGCCGACTCGGACAGCAGCGGCGAGCGCCATGGCGGACTCGGACAGCAGCGACGAGCGCCATGGCGGACTCGGAAACCAGCGGCGAGCGCCATGGCGGACTCGGACAGCAACGGGGAGCGAGCGCCATGGCGGACTCGGACAGCAGCGGGGAGCGAGCGCCATGGCGGATTCGGACAGCAGCGGCGAGCGCCATGGCGGACTCGGACAGCAGCAACGAGCGCCATGGCGGACTCGGACAGCAGCGGGGAGCGAGCGCCATGGCGGACTCGGACAGCAGCGGCGAGCGAGCGCCATGGCGGACTCGGACAGCAGCGGGGAGCGCCATGGCGGACTCGGACAGCAGCGGGGAGCGCCATGGCAGACTCGGACACCAGCAGGGAGCGCCATGGCGGACTTGGACACCAGCAGGGAGCGAGCGCCATGGCGGACTCGGACAGCAGCGGGGAGCGCCATGGCGGACTCGGACAGCAGCGGGGAGCGAGCGCCATGGCGGACTCGGACAGCAGCGGGGAGCGCCATGGCGGACTCGGACAGCAGCGGGGAGCGAGCGCCATGGCGGACTCGGACAGCAGCGGGGAGCGCCATGGCGGACTCGGACAGCAGCGGGGAGCGAGCGCCATGGCGGACTCGGACAGCAGCGGGGAGCGCCATGGCGGACTCGGACAGCAGCGGCGAGCGCCATGGCGGACTCGGACAGCAGCGGGGAGCGAGCGCCATGGCGGACTCGGACAGCAGCGGGGAGCGAGCGCCATGGCGGACTCGGACAGCAGCGGGGAGCGCCATGGCGGACTCGGACAGCAGCGGCGAGCGCCATGGCGGACTCGGACAGCAGCGGGGAGCGCCATGGCGGACTCGGATAGCAGCGGCGAGCGCCATGGCGGACTCGGACAGCAGCGGGGAGCGCCATGGCCGACTCGGACAGCAGCGGCGAGCGCCATGGCGGACCCGGACAGCAGCGGGGAGCGCCATGGCGGACTCGGACAGCAGCGGGGAGCGCCATGGCGGACTCGGACAGCAGCAACGAGCGCCATGGCGGACTCGGACAGTAGCGGGGAGCGCCATGGCCGACTCGGACAGCAGCGGCGAGCGCCATGGCGGACTCGGACAGCAGCGGGGAGAGCCATGGCGGACTCGGACAGCACCGGCGAGCGCCATGGCGGACTCGGACAGCAGCGGCGAGCGCTATGGCGGACTCGGACAGCAGCGGTGAGAGCCATGGCGGACTCGGACAGCACCGGCGAGCGCCATGGCGGACTCGGACAGCAGCGGGGAGAGCCATGGCGGACTCGGACAGCAGCGGCGAGCGCCATGGCGGACTCGGACAGCAGCGGCGAGCGCCATGGCGGACTCGGACAGCAGCGGGGAGCGCCGTGGCCGACTCGGACAGCAGCGGCGAGCGCCATGGCGGACTCGGACAGCAGCGACGAGCGCCATGGCGGACTCGGAAACCAGCGGCGAGCGCCATGGCGGACTCGGACAGCAACGGGGAGCGAGCGCCATGGCGGACTCGGACAGCAGCGGGGAGCGAGCGCCATGGCGGATTCGGACAGCAGCGGCGAGCGCCATGGCGGACTCGGACAGCAGCAACGAGCGCCATGGCGGACTCGGACAGCAGCGGGGAGCGAGCGCCATGGCGGACTCGGACAGCAGCGGCGAGCGAGCGCCATGGCGGACTCGGACAGCAGCGGGGAGCGCCATGGCGGACTCGGACAGCAGCGGGGAGCGCCATGGCAGACTCGGACACCAGCAGGGAGCGCCATGGCGGACTTGGACACCAGCAGGGAGCGAGCGCCATGGCGGACTCGGACAGCAGCGGGGAGCGCCATGGCGGACTCGGACAGCAGCGGGGAGCGAGCGCCATGGCGGACTCGGACAGCAGCGGGGAGCGCCATGGCGGACTCGGACAGCAGCGGGGAGCGAGCGCCATGGCGGACTCGGACAGCAGCGGGGAGCGCCATGGCGGACTCGGACAGCAGCGGGGAGCGAGCGCCATGGCGGACTCGGACAGCAGCGGGGAGCGCCATGGCGGACTCGGACAGCATCGGGGAGCGCCATGGCGGACTCGGACAGCAGCGGGGAGCGCCATGGCGGACTCGGACAGCAGCGACGAGCGCCATGGCGGACTCGGACTGCAGCGGGGAGCGCCATGGCGGACTCGGACAGCAACGGGGAGCGAGCGCCATGGCGGACTCGGACAGCAGCGGCGAGCGCCATGGCGGACTCGGACAGCAGCGGGGAGCGAGCGCCATGGCGGACTCGGACAGCAGCGGGGAGCGCCATGGCGGACTCGGACAGCAGCGGGGAGCGAGCGCCATGGCGGACTCGGACAGCAACGGGGAGCGAGCGCCATGGCGGACTCGGACAGCAGCGGGGAGCGAGCGCCATGGCGGACTCGGACAGCAGCGGGGAGCGCCATGGCGGACTCGGACAGCAGCGGGGAGCGAGCGCCATGGCGGACTCGGACAGCAGCGGGGAGCGAGCGCCATGGCGGACTCGGACAGCAGCGGGGAGCGCCATTGCGGACTTGGACACCAGCAGGGAGCGAGCGCCATGGCGGACTCGGACAGCAGCGGGGAGCGAGCGCCATGGCGGACTCGGACAGCAGCGGGGAGCGCCATGGCGGACTCGGACAGCAGCGGGGAGCGAGCGCCATGGCGGACTCGGACAGCAGCGGGGAGCGCCATGGCGGACTCGGACAGCAGCGGGGAGCGAGCGCCATGGCGGACTCGGACAGCAGCGGGGAGCGCCATGGCGGACTCGGACAGCAGCGGGGAGCGCCATGGCGGACTCGGACAGCAGCGGGGAGCGCCATGGCGGACTCGGACAGCAGCGACGAGCGCCATGGCGGACTCGGACAGCAGCGGGGAGCGCCATGGCGGACTCGGACAGCAACGGGGAGCGAGCGCCATGGCGGACTCGGACAGCAGCGGCGAGCGCCATGGCGGACTCGGACAGCAGCGGGGAGCGAGCGCCATGGCGGACTCGGACAGCAGCGGGGAGCGCCATGGCGGACTCGGACAGCAGCGGGGAGCGAGCGCCATGGCGGACTCGGACAGCAACGGGGAGCGAGCGCCATGGCGGACTCGGACAGCAGCGGGGAGCGAGCGCCATGGCGGACTCGGACAGCAGCGGGGAGCGCCATGGCGGACTCGGACAGCAGCGGGGAGCGAGCGCCATGGCGGACTCGGACAGCAGCGGGGAGCGAGCGCCATGGCGGACTCGGACAGCAGCGGGGAGCGAGCGCCATGGCGGACTCGGACAGCAGCGGCGAGCGCCATGGTGGACTCGGACAGCAGCGGGGAGCGAGCGCCATGGCGGACTCGGACAGCAGCGGGGAGCGCCATGGCGGACTCGGACAGCAGCGGGGAGCGCCATGGCGGACTCGGACAGCAGCGGGGAGCGAGCGCCATGGCGGACTCGGACAGCAGCGGGGAGCGAGCGCCATGGCGGACTCGAACAGCAGCGGGGAGCGCCATGGCGGAGTCGGACCGCAGCGGGGAGCGAGCGCCATGGCGGACTCGGACAGCAGCGGGGAGCGAGCGCTATGGCGGACTCGGACAGCAGCGGCGAGCGCCATGGCGGACTCGGACAGCAGCGGGGAGCGAGGGCCATGGCGGACTCGGACAGCAGCGGGGAGCGCCATGGCGGACTCGGACAGCAGCGGGGAGCGCCATGGCGGACTCGGACCGCAGCGGGGAGCGAGCGCCATGGCGGACTCGGACAGCAGCGGGGAGCGAGCGCCATGGCGGACTCGGACAGCAGCGGCGAGCGCCATGGCGGACTCGGACAGCAGCGGGGAGCGAGGGCCATGGCGGACTCGGACAGCAGCGGGGAGCGCCATGGCGGACTCGGACAGCAGCGGGGAGCGCCATGGCGGACTCGGACAGCAGCGGGGAGTGAGCGCCATGGCGGACTCGGACAACAGCGGCGAGCGCCATGGCGGACTCGGACAGCAGCGGGGAGCGAGCGCCATGGCGGACTCGGACAGCAGTGGCGAGCGCCATGGCGGACTCGGACAGCAGCGGTGAGCGCCACGGCGGACTCGGACAGCAGCGGGGAGCGACATGGCGGACTCGGACAGCAGCGGGGAGCGCCATGGCGGACTCGGACACCAGCAGGGAGAGCCATGGCGGACTCGGACACCAGCAGGGAGCGCCATGGCGGACTCGGACAGCAGCGGGGAGCGCCATGGCGGACTCGGACACCAGCAGGGAGCGCCATGGCGGACTCGGACACCAGCGGGGAGCGCCATGGCGGACTCGGACAGCAGCAGGGAGCGCCATGGCGGACTCGGACACCAGCAGGGAGCGCCATGGCGGACTCGGACAGCAGCGGGGAGCGCCATGGCGGACTCGGACACCAGCAGGGAGCGCCATGGCGGACTCGGACAGCAGCGGGGAGCGCCATGGCGGACTCGGACAGCAGCGGGGAGCGAGCGCCATGGCGGACTCGGACAGCAGCGGGGAGCGCCATGGCGGACTCGGACAGCAGCGGGGAGCGCCATGGCGGACTCGGACAGCAGCGGGGAGCGCCATGGCGGACCCGGACAGCAGCGGGGAGCGCCATGGCGGACTCGGACAGCAGCGGGGAGCGCCATGGCGTACTCGGACAGCAGCGGGGAGCGCCATGGCGGACTCGGACAGCAGCGGGGAGCGCCATGGCGGACTCGGACAGCAGCGGGGAGCGAGCGCCATGGCGGACTCGGACAGCAGCGGGGAGCGCCATGGCGGACTCGGACAGCAGCGGGGAGCGAGGGCCATGGCGGACTCGGACAGCAGCGGGGAGCGCCATGGCGGACTCGGACAGCAGCGGGGAGCGCCATGGCGGACTCGGACCGCAGCGGGGAGCGAGCGCCATGGCGGACTCGGACAGCAGCGGGGAGCGAGCGCCATGGCGGACTCGGACAGCAGCGGCGAGCGCCATGGCGGACTCGGACAGCAGCGGGGAGCGAGGGCCATGGCGGACTCGGACAGCAGCGGGGAGCGCCATGGCGGACTCGGACAGCAGCGACGAGCGCCATGGCGGACTCGGACAGCAGCGGGGAGCGCCATGGCGGACTCGGACAGCAACGGGGAGCGAGCGCCATGGCGGACTCGGACAGCAGCGGCGAGCGCCATGGCGGACTCGGACAGCAGCGGGGAGCGAGCGCCATGGCGGACTCGGACAGCAGCGGGGAGCGCCATGGCGGACTCGGACAGCAGCGGGGAGCGAGCGCCATGGCGGACTCGGACAGCAACGGGGAGCGAGCGCCATGGCGGACTCGGACAGCAGCGGGGAGCGAGCGCCATGGCGGACTCGGACAGCAGCGGGGAGCGCCATGGCGGACTCGGACAGCAGCGGGGAGCGAGCGCCATGGCGGACTCGGACAGCAGCGGGGAGCGAGCGCCATGGCGGACTCGGACAGCAGCGGGGAGCGAGCGCCATGGCGGACTCGGACAGCAGCGGCGAGCGCCATGGTGGACTCGGACAGCAGCGGGGAGCGAGCGCCATGGCGGACTCGGACAGCAGCGGGGAGCGCCATGGCGGACTCGGACAGCAGCGGGGAGCGCCATGGCGGACTCGGACAGCAGCGGGGAGCGAGCGCCATGGCGGACTCGGACAGCAGCGGGGAGCGAGCGCCATGGCGGACTCGAACAGCAGCGGGGAGCGCCATGGCGGAGTCGGACCGCAGCGGGGAGCGAGCGCCATGGCGGACTCGGACAGCAGCGGGGAGCGAGCGCTATGGCGGACTCGGACAGCAGCGGCGAGCGCCATGGCGGACTCGGACAGCAGCGGGGAGCGAGGGCCATGGCGGACTCGGACAGCAGCGGGGAGCGCCATGGCGGACTCGGACAGCAGCGGGGAGCGCCATGGCGGACTCGGACCGCAGCGGGGAGCGAGCGCCATGGCGGACTCGGACAGCAGCGGGGAGCGAGCGCCATGGCGGACTCGGACAGCAGCGGCGAGCGCCATGGCGGACTCGGACAGCAGCGGGGAGCGAGGGCCATGGCGGACTCGGACAGCAGCGGGGAGCGCCATGGCGGACTCGGACAGCAGCGGGGAGCGCCATGGCGGACTCGGACAGCAGCGGGGAGTGAGCGCCATGGCGGACTCGGACAACAGCGGCGAGCGCCATGGCGGACTCGGACAGCAGCGGGGAGCGAGCGCCATGGCGGACTCGGACAGCAGTGGCGAGCGCCATGGCGGACTCGGACAGCAGCGGTGAGCGCCACGGCGGACTCGGACAGCAGCGGGGAGCGACATGGCGGACTCGGACAGCAGCGGGGAGCGCCATGGCGGACTCGGACACCAGCAGGGAGAGCCATGGCGGACTCGGACACCAGCAGGGAGCGCCATGGCGGACTCGGACAGCAGCGGGGAGCGCCATGGCGGACTCGGACACCAGCAGGGAGCGCCATGGCGGACTCGGACACCAGCGGGGAGCGCCATGGCGGACTCGGACAGCAGCAGGGAGCGCCATGGCGGACTCGGACACCAGCAGGGAGCGCCATGGCGGACTCGGACAGCAGCGGGGAGCGCCATGGCGGACTCGGACACCAGCAGGGAGCGCCATGGCGGACTCGGACAGCAGCGGGGAGCGCCATGGCGGACTCGGACAGCAGCGGGGAGCGAGCGCCATGGCGGACTCGGACAGCAGCGGGGAGCGCCATGGCGGACTCGGACAGCAGCGGGGAGCGCCATGGCGGACTCGGACAGCAGCGGGGAGCGCCATGGCGGACCCGGACAGCAGCGGGGAGCGCCATGGCGGACTCGGACAGCAGCGGGGAGCGCCATGGCGTACTCGGACAGCAGCGGGGAGCGCCATGGCGGACTCGGACAGCAGCGGGGAGCGCCATGGCGGACTCGGACAGCAGCGGGGAGCGAGCGCCATGGCGGACTCGGACAGCAGCGGGGAGCGCCATGGCGGACTCGGACAGCAGCGGGGAGCGAGGGCCATGGCGGACTCGGACAGCAGCGGGGAGCGCCATGGCGGACTCGGACAGCAGCGGGGAGCGCCATGGCGGACTCGGACCGCAGCGGGGAGCGAGCGCCATGGCGGACTCGGACAGCAGCGGGGAGCGAGCGCCATGGCGGACTCGGACAGCAGCGGCGAGCGCCATGGCGGACTCGGACAGCAGCGGGGAGCGAGGGCCATGGCGGACTCGGACAGCAGCGGGGAGCGCCATGGCGGACTCGGACAGCAGCGGGGAGCGCCATGGCGGACTCGGACAGCAGCGGGGAGTGAGCGCCATGGCGGACTCGGACAACAGCGGCGAGCGCCATGGCGGACTCGGACAGCAGCGGGGAGCGAGCGCCATGGCGGACTCGGACAGCAGTGGCGAGCGCCATGGCGGACTCGGACAGCAGCGGTGAGCGCCACGGCGGACTCGGACAGCAGCGGGGAGCGACATGGCGGACTCGGACAGCAGCGGGGAGCGCCATGGCGGACTCGGACACCAGCAGGGAGAGCCATGGCGGACTCGGACACCAGCAGGGAGCGCCATGGCGGACTCGGACAGCAGCGGGGAGCGCCATGGCGGACTCGGACACCAGCAGGGAGCGCCATGGCGGACTCGGACACCAGCGGGGAGCGCCATGGCGGACTCGGACAGCAGCAGGGAGCGCCATGGCGGACTCGGACACCAGCAGGGAGCGCCATGGCGGACTCGGACAGCAGCGGGGAGCGCCATGGCGGACTCGGACACCAGCAGGGAGCGCCATGGCGGACTCGGACAGCAGCGGGGAGCGCCATGGCGGACTCGGACAGCAGCGGGGAGCGAGCGCCATGGCGGACTCGGACAGCAGCGGGGAGCGCCATGGCGGACTCGGACAGCAGCGGGGAGCGCCATGGCGGACTCGGACAGCAGCGGGGAGCGCCATGGCGGACCCGGACAGCAGCGGGGAGCGCCATGGCGGACTCGGACAGCAGCGGGGAGCGCCATGGCGTACTCGGACAGCAGCGGGGAGCGCCATGGCGGACTCGGACAGCAGCGGGGAGCGCCATGGCGGACTCGGACAGCAGCGGGGAGCGAGCGCCATGGCGGACTCGGACAGCAGCGGGGAGCGCCATGGCGGACTCGGACAGCAGCGGGGAGCGCCATGGCGGACTCGGATAGCAGCGGCGAGCGCCATGGCGGACTCGGACAGCAGCGGGGAGCGCCATGGCCGACTCGGACAGCAGCGGCGAGCGCCATGGCGGACCCGGACAGCAGCGGGGAGCGCCATGGCGGACTCGGACAGCAGCGGGGAGCGCCATGGCGGACTCGGACAGCAGCAACGAGCGCCATGGCGGACTCGGACAGTAGCGGGGAGCGCCATGGCCGACTCGGACAGCAGCGGCGAGCGCCATGGCGGACTCGGACAGCAGCGGGGAGAGCCATGGCGGACTCGGACAGCACCGGCGAGCGCCATGGCGGACTCGGACAGCAGCGGCGAGCGCCATGGCGGACTCGGACAGCAGCGGTGAGAGCCATGGCGGACTCGGACAGCACCGGCGAGCGCCATGGCGGACTCGGACAGCAGCGGGGAGAGCCATGGCGGACTCGGACAGCAGCGGCGAGCGCCATGGCGGACTCGGACAGCAGCGGGGAGCGCCATGGCGGACTCGGACAGCAGCGGGGAGCGCCATGGCCGACTCGGACAGCAGCGGCGAGCGCCATGGCGGACTCGGACAGCAGCGACGAGCGCCATGGCGGACTCGGAAACCAGCGGCGAGCGCCATGGCGGACTCGGACAGCAACGGGGAGCGAGCGCCATGGCGGACTCGGACAGCAGCGGGGAGCGAGCGCCATGGCGGATTCGGACAGCAGCGGCGAGCGCCATGGCGGACTCGGACAGCAGCAACGAGCGCCATGGCGGACTCGGACAGCAGCGGGGAGCGAGCGCCATGGCGGACTCGGACAGCAGCGGCGAGCGAGCGCCATGGCGGACTCGGACAGCAGCGGGGAGCGCCATGGCGGACTCGGACAGCAGCGGGGAGCGCCATGGCAGACTCGGACACCAGCAGGGAGCGCCATGGCGGACTTGGACACCAGCAGGGAGCGAGCGCCATGGCGGACTCGGACAGCAGCGGGGAGCGCCATGGCGGACTCGGACAGCAGCGGGGAGCGAGCGCCATGGCGGACTCGGACAGCAGCGGGGAGCGCCATGGCGGACTCGGACAGCAGCGGGGAGCGAGCGCCATGGCGGACTCGGACAGCAGCGGGGAGCGCCATGGCGGACTCGGACAGCAGCGGGGAGCGAGCGCCATGGCGGACTCGGACAGCAGCGGGGAGCGCCATGGCGGACTCGGACAGCAGCGGCGAGCGCCATGGCGGACTCGGACAGCAGCGGGGAGCGAGCGCCATGGCGGACTCGGACAGCAGCGGCGAGCGCCATGGCGGACTCGGACAGCAGCGGCGAGCGCCATGGCGGACTCGGACAGCAGCGGGGAGCGCCATGGCGGACTCGGACAGCAGCGGGGAGCGACATGGCGGACTCGGACAGCAGCGGGGAGCGCCATGGCGGACTCGGACACCAGCAGGGAGAGCCATGGCGGACTCGGACACCAGCAGGGAGAGCCATGGCGGACTCGGACAGCAGCGGGGAGCGCCATGGCGGACTCGGACAGCAGCGGCGAGCGCCATGGCGGACTCGGACAGCAGCGGGGAGCGCCATGGCGGACTCGGACACCAGCAGGGAGAGCCATGGCGGACTCGGACAGCAGCGGCGAGCGCCATGGCGGACTCGGACAGCAGCGGGGAGCGCCATGGCGGATTCTGACACCAGCAGGGAGCGCCATGGCGGACTCGGACACCAGCGGGGAGCGCCATGGCGGACTCGGACAGCAGCGGGGAGCGCCATGGCGGACTCGGACACCAGCAGGGAGCGCCATGGCGGACTCGCACACCAGCAGGGAGTGTCATGGCGGACTCAGACAGCAGCGGCGAGCGAGCGCCATGGCGGACTCGGACAGCAGCGGGGAGCGCCATGGCGGACTCGGACAGCAGCGGGGAGCGCCATGGCGGACTCGGACAGCAGCGGGGAGCGTCATGGCGGACTTGGACACCAGCAGGGAGCGCCATGGCGGACTCGGACAGCAGCGGGGAGCGAGCGCCATTGCGGACTGGGACAGCAGCGGGGAGCGCCATGGCGGACTCGGACAGCAGCGGGGAGCGCCATGGCGGACTCGGACAGCAGCGGGGAGCGAGCGCCATGGCGGACTCGGACAGCAGCGGGGAGCGCCATGGCGGACTCGGACAGCAGCGGGGAGCGCCATGGCGGACTCGGACAGCAGCGGGGAGCGAGCGCCATGGCGGACTCGGACAGCAGCGGGGAGCGCCATGGCGGACTCGGACAGCAGCGGGGAGCGCCATGGCGGACTCGGACAGCAGCGGGGAGCGCCATGGCGGACTCGGACAGCAGCGACGAGCGCCATGGCGGACTCGGACAGCAGCGGCGAGCGCCATGGCGGACTCGGACAGCAGCGGGGAGCGCCATGGCGGACTCGGACAGCAGCGGCGAGCGCCATGGCGGACTCGGACAGCAACGGGGAGCGAGCGCCATGGCGGACTCGGACAGCAGCGGCGAGCGCCATGGCGGACTCGGACAGCAGCGGGGAGCGCCATGGCGGACTCGGACAGCAGCGGCGAGCGCCATGGCGGACTCGGACAGCAGCGGGGAGCGCCATGGCGGACTCGGACAGCAGCAGGGAGCGCCATGGCCGACTCGGACAGCAGCGGCGAGCGCCATGGCGGACTCGGACAGCAGCGACGAGCGCCATGGCGGACTCGGACAGCAGCGGGGAGCGCCATGGCGGACTCGGACAGCAACGGGGAGCGAGCGCCTAGCGGACTCGGACAGCAGCGGGGAGCGAGCGCCATGGCGGATTCGGACAGCAGCGGCGAGCGCCATGGCGGACTCGGACAGCAGCGGGGAGCGCCATGGCGGACTCGGACAGCAGCGGGGAGCGCCATGGCGGACTCGGACAGCAGCGGGGAGCGCCATGGCGGACTCGGACAGCAGCGGGGAGCGCCATGGCCGACTCGGACAGCAGCGGCGAGCGCCATGGCCGACTCGGACAGCAGCGACGAGCGCCATGGCGGACGCGGACAACAGCGGGGAGCGCCATGGCGGAGTCGGACCGCAGCGGGGAGCGAGCGCCATGGCGGACTCGGACAGCAGCGGGGAGCGAGCGCTATGGCGGACTCGGACAGCAGCGGCGAGCGAGGGCCATGGCGGACTCGGACAGCAGCGGGGAGCGCCATGGCGGACTCGGACAGCAGCGGGGAGCGCCATGGCGGACTCGGACCGCAGCGGGGAGCGAGCGCCATGGCGGACTCGGACAGCAGCGGGGAGCGAGCGCCATGGCGGACTCGGACAGCAGCGGCGAGCGCCATGGCGGACTCGGACAGCAGCGGGGAGCGAGGGCCATGGCGGACTCGGACAGCAGCGGGGAGCGCCATGGCGGACTCGGACAGCAGCTGGGAGCGCCATGGCGGACTCGGACAGCAGCGGGGAGTGAGCGCCATGGCGGACTCGGACAGCAGCGGCGAGCGCCATGGCGGACTCGGACAGCAGCGGGGAGCGAGCGCCATGGCGGACTCGGACAGCAGTGGCGAGCGCCATGGCGGACTCGGACAGCAGCGGTGAGCGCCACGGCGGACTCGGACAGCAGCGGGGAGCGACATGGCGGACTCGGACAGCAGCGGGGAGCGCCATGGCGGACTCGGACACCAGCAGGGAGAGCCATGGCGGACTCGGACACCAGCAGGGAGCGCCATGGCGGACTCGGACAGCAGCGGGGAGCGCCATGGCGGACTCGGACACCAGCAGGGAGCGCCATGGCGGACTCGGACACCAGCGGGGAGCGCCATGGCGGACTCGGACAGCAGCAGGGAGCGCCATGGCGGACTCGGACACCAGCAGGGAGCGCCATGGCGGACTCGGACAGCAGCGGGGAGCGCCATGGCGGACTCGGACACCAGCAGGGAGCGCCATGGCGGACTTGGACACCAGCAGGGAGCGCCATGGCGGACTCGGACAGCAGCGGGGAGCGAGCGCCATGGCGGACTCGGACAGCAGCGGCGAGCGCCATGGCGGACTCGGACAGCAGCGGGGAGCGCCATGGCGGACTCGGACAGCAGCGGGGAGCGCCATGGCGGACCCGGACAGCAGCGGGGAGCGCCATGGCGGACCCGGACAGCAGCGGGGAGCGCCATGGCGTACTCGGACAGCAGCGGGGAGCGCCATGGCGGACTCGGACAGCAGCGGGGAGCGCCATGGCGGACTCGGACAGCAGCGGGGAGCGAGCGCCATGGCGGACTCGGACAGCAGCGGGGAGCGCCATGGCGGACTCGGACAGCAGCGGCGAGCGCCATGGCGGACTCGGACAGCAGCGGGGAGCGCCATGGCGGACTCGGATAGCAGCGGCGAGCGCCATGGCGGACTCGGACAGCAGCGGGGAGCGCCATGGCCGACTCGGACAGCAGCGGCGAGCGCCATGGCGGACCCAGACAGCAGCGGGGAGCGCCATGGCGGACTCGGACAGCAGCGGGGAGCGCCATGGCGGACTCGGACAGCAGCAACGAGCGCCATGGCGGACTCGGACAGTAGCGGGGAGCGCCATGGCCGACTCGGACAGCAGCGGCGAGCGCCATGGCGGACTCGGACAGCAGCGGGGAGAGCCATGGCGGACTCGGACAGCACCGGCGAGCGCCATGGCGGACTCGGACAGCAGCGGCGAGCGCTATGGCGGACTCGGACAGCAGCGGTGAGAGCCATGGCGGACTCGGACAGCACCGGCGAGCGCCATGGCGGACTCGGACAGCAGCGGGGAGAGCCATGGCGGACTCGGACAGCAGCGGCGAGCGCCATGGCCGACTCGGACAGCAGCGGCGAGCGCCATGGCGGACTCGGACAGCAGCGACGAGCGCCATGGCGGACTCGGAAACCAGCGGCGAGCGCCATGGCGGACTCGGACAGCAACGGGGAGCGAGCGCCATGGCGGACTCGGACAGCAGCGGGGAGCGAGCGCCATGGCGGATTCGGACAGCAGCGGCGAGCGCCATGGCGGACTCGGACAGCAGCAACGAGCGCCATGGCGGACTCGGACAGCAGCGGGGAGCGAGCGCCATGGCGGACTCGGACAGCAGCGGCGAGCGAGCGCCATGGCGGACTCGGACAGCAGCGGGGAGCGCCATGGCGGACTCGGACAGCAGCGGGGATCGCCATGGCAGACTCGGACACCAGCAGGGAGCGCCATGGCGGACTTGGACACCAGCAGGGAGCGAGCGCCATGGCGGACTCGGACAGCAGCGGGGAGCGCCATGGCGGACTCGGACAGCAGCGGGGAGCGAGCGCCATGGCGGACTCGGACAGCAGCGGGGAGCGCCATGGCGGACTCGGACAGCAGCGGGGAGCGAGCGCCATGGCGGACTCGGACAGCAGCGGGGAGCGCCATGGCGGACTCGGACAGCAGCGGGGAGAGAGCGCCATGGCGGACTCGGACAGCAGCGGGGAGCGCCATGGCGGACTCGGACAGCAGCGGGGAGCGCCATGGCGGACTCGGACAGCAGCGGGGAGCGCCATGGCGGACTCGGACAGCAGCGACGAGCGCCATGGCGGACTCGGACAGCAGCGGGGAGCGCCATGGCGGACTCGGACAGCAACGGGGAGCGAGCGCCATGGCGGACTCGGACAGCAGCGGCGAGCGCCATGGCGGACTCGGACAGCAGCGGGGAGCGAGCGCCATGGTGGACTCGGACAGCAGCGGGGAGCGCCATGGCGGACTCGGACAGCAGCGGGGAGCGAGCGCCATGGCGGACTCGGACAGCAACGGGGAGCGAGCGCCATGGCGGACTCGGACAGCAGCGGGGAGCGAGCGCCATGGTGGACTCGGACAGCAGCGGGGAGCGCCATGGCGGACTCGGACAGCAGCGGGGAGCGAGCGCCATGGCGGACTCGGACAGCAGCGGGGAGCGAGCGCCATGGCGGACTCGGACAGCAGCGGGGAGCGCCATTGCGGACTTGGACACCAGCAGGGAGCGAGCGCCATGGCGGACTCGGACAGCAGCGGGGAGCGCCATGGCGGACTCGGACAGCAGCGGGGAGCGAGCGCCATGGCGGACTCGGACAGCAGCGGGGAGCGCCATGGCGGACTCGGACAGCAGCGGGGAGCGAGCGCCATGGCGGACTCGGACAGCAGCGGGGAGCGCCATGGCGGACTCGGACAGCAGCGGGGAGCGAGCGCCATGGCGGACTCGGACAGCAGCGGGGAGCGCCATGGCGGACTCGGACAGCAGCGTGGAGCGCCATGGCGGACTCGGACAGCAGCGGGGAGCGCCATGGCGGACTCGGACAGCAGCGACGAGCGCCATGGCGGACTCGGACAGCAGCGGGGAGCGCCATGGCGGACTCGGACAGCAGCGGCGAGCGCCATGGCGGACTCGGACAGCAGCGGGGAGCGAGCGCCATGGCGGACTCGGACAGCAGCGGGGAGCGCCATGGCGGACTCGGACAGCAGCGGGGAGCGAGCGCCATGGCGGACTCGGACAGCAACGGGGAGCGAGCGCCATGGCGGACTCGGACAGCAGCGGGGAGCGAGCGCCATGGCGGACTCGGACAGCAGCGGGGAGCGCCATGGCGGACTCGGACAGCAGCGGGGAGCGAGCGCCATGGCGGACTCGGACAGCAGCGGGGAGCGAGCGCCATGGCGGACTCGGACAGCAGCGGGGAGCGAGCGCCATGGCGGACTCGGACAGCAGCGGCGAGCGCCATGGTGGACTCGGACAGCAGCGGGGAGCGAGCGCCATGGCGGACTCGGACAGCAGCGGGGAGCGCCATGGCGGACTCGGACAGCAGCGGGGAGCGCCATGGCGGACTCGGACAGCAGCGGGGAGCGAGCGCCATGGCGGACTCGGACAGCAGCGGGGAGCGAGCGCCATGGCGGACTCGAACAGCAGCGGGGAGCGCCATGGCGGAGTCGGACCGCAGCGGGGAGCGAGCGCCATGGCGGACTCGGACAGCAGCGGGGAGCGAGCGCTATGGCGGACTCGGACAGCAGCGGCGAGCGCCATGGCGGTCTCGGACAGCAGCGGGGAGCGAGGGCCATGGCGGACTCGGACAGCAGCGGGGAGCGCCATGGCGGACTCGGACAGCAGCGGGGAGCGCCATGGCGGACTCGGACCGCAGCGGGGAGCGAGCGCCATGGCGGACTCGGACAGCAGCGGGGAGCGAGCGCCATGGCGGACTCGGACAGCAGCGGCGAGCGCCATGGCGGACTCGGACAGCAGCGGGGAGCGAGCGCCATGGCGGACTCGGACAGCAGCGGGGAGCGCCATGGCGGACTCGGACAGCAGCGGGGAGCGAGCGCCATGGCGGACTCGGACAGCAGCGGGGAGCGAGCGCCATGGCGGACTCGGACAGCAGCGGGGAGCGCCATTGCGGACTTGGACACCAGCGGGGAGCGAGCGCCATGGCGGACTCGGACAGCAGCGGGGAGCGCCATGGCGGACTCGGACAGCAGCGGGGAGCGAGCGCCATGGCGGACTCGGACAGCAGCGGGGAGCGCCATGGCGGACTCGGACAGCAGCGGGGAGCGAGCGCCATGGCGGACTCGGACAGCAGCGGGGAGCGCCATGGCGGACTCGGACAGCAGCGGGGAGCGAGCGCCATGGCGGACTCGGACAGCAGCGGGGAGCGCCATGGCGGACTCGGACAGCAGCGTGGAGCGCCATGGCGGACTCGGACAGCAGCGGGGAGCGCCATGGCGGACTCGGACAGCAGCGACGAGCGCCATGGCGGACTCGGACAGCAGCGGGGAGCGCCATGGCGGACTCGGACAGCAACGGGGAGCGAGCGCCATGGCGGACTCGGACAGCAGCGGCGAGCGCCATGGCGGACTCGGACAGCAGCGGGGAGCGAGCGCCATGGCGGACTCGGACAGCAGCGGGGAGCGCCATGGCGGACTCGGACAGCAGCGGGGAGCGAGCGCCATGGCGGACTCGGACAGCAACGGGGAGCGAGCGCCATGGCGGACTCGGACAGCAGCGGGGAGCGAGCGCCATGGCGGACTCGGACAGCAGCGGGGAGCGCCATGGCGGACTCGGACAGCAGCGGGGAGCGAGCGCCATGGCGGACTCGGACAGCAGCGGGGAGCGAGCGCCATGGCGGACTCGGACAGCAGCGGGGAGCGAGCGCCATGGCGGACTCGGACAGCAGCGGCGAGCGCCATGGTGGACTCGGACAGCAGCGGGGAGCGAGCGCCATGGCGGACTCGGACAGCAGCGGGGAGCGCCATGGCGGACTCGGACAGCAGCGGGGAGCGCCATGGCGGACTCGGACAGCAGCGGGGAGCGAGCGCCATGGCGGACTCGGACAGCAGCGGGGAGCGAGCGCCATGGCGGACTCGAACAGCAGCGGGGAGCGCCATGGCGGAGTCGGACCGCAGCGGGGAGCGAGCGCCATGGCGGACTCGGACAGCAGCGGGGAGCGAGCGCTATGGCGGACTCGGACAGCAGCGGCGAGCGCCATGGCGGTCTCGGACAGCAGCGGGGAGCGAGGGCCATGGCGGACTCGGACAGCAGCGGGGAGCGCCATGGCGGACTCGGACAGCAGCGGGGAGCGCCATGGCGGACTCGGACCGCAGCGGGGAGCGAGCGCCATGGCGGACTCGGACAGCAGCGGGGAGCGAGCGCCATGGCGGACTCGGACAGCAGCGGCGAGCGCCATGGCGGACTCGGACAGCAGCGGGGAGCGAGGGCCATGGCGGACTCGGACAGCAGCGGCGAGCGCCATGGCGGACTCGGACAGCAGCGGGGAGCGAGCGCCATGGCGGACTCGGACAGCAGTGGCGAGCGCCATGGCGGACTCGGACAGCAGCGGTGAGCGCCACGGCGGACTCGGACAGCAGCGGGGAGCGACATGGCGGACTCGGACAGCAGCGGGGAGCGCCATGGCGGACTCGGACACCAGCAGGGAGAGCCATGGCGGACTCGGACACCAGCAGGGAGCGCCATGGCGGACTCGGACAGCAGCGGGGAGCGCCATGGCGGACTCGGACACCAGCAGGGAGCGCCATGGCGGACTCGGACACCAGCGGGGAGCGCCATGGCGGACACGGACAGCAGCAGGGAGCGCCATGGCGGACTCGGACACCAGCAGGGAGCGCCATGGCGGACTCGGACAGCAGCGGGGAGCGCCATGGCGGACTCGGACACCAGCAGGGAGCGCCATGGCGGACTCGGACAGCAGCGGGGAGCGCCATGGCGGACTCGGACAGCAGCGGGGAGCGAGCGCCATGGCGGACTCGGACAGCAGCGGGGAGCGCCATGGCGGACTCGGACAGCAGCGGGGAGCGCCATGGCCGACTCGGACAGCAGCGGGGAGCGCCATGGCGGACCCGGACAGCAGCGGGGAGCGCCATGGCGGACTCGGACAGCAGCGGGGAGCGCCATGGCGTACTCGGACAGCAGCGGGGAGCGCCATGGCGGACTCGGACAGCAGCGGGGAGCGCCATGGCGGACTCGGACAGCAGCGGGGAGCGAGCGCCATGGCGGACTCGGACAGCAGCGGGGAGCGCCATGGCGGACTCGGACAGCAGCGGGGAGCGCCATGGCGGACTCGGATAGCAGCGGCGAGCGCCATGGCGGACTCGGACAGCAGCGGGGAGCGCCATGGCCGACTCGGACAGCAGCGGCGAGCGCCATGGCGGACCCGGACAGCAGCGGGGAGCGCCATGGCGGACTCGGACAGCAGCGGGGAGCGCCATGGCGGACTCGGACAGCAGCAACGAGCGCCATGGCGGACTCGGACAGTAGCGGCGAGCGCCATGGCCGACTCGGACAGCAGCGGCGAGCGCCATGGCGGACTCGGACAGCAGCGGGGAGAGCCATGGCGGACTCGGACAGCACCGGCGAGCGCCATGGCGGACTCGGACAGCAGCGGTGAGAGCCATGGCGGACTCGGACAGCACCGGCGAGCGCCATGGCGGACTCGGACAGCAGCGGGGAGAGCCATGGCGGACTCGGACAGCAGCGGCGAGCGCCATGGCGGACTCGGACAGCAGCGGGGAGCGCCATGGCGGACTCGGACAGCAGCGGGGAGCGCCATGGCCGACTCGGACAGCAGCGGCGAGCGCCATGGCGGACTCGGACAGCAGCGACGAGCGCCATGGCGGACTCGGAAACCAGCGGCGAGCGCCATGGCGGACTCGGACAGCAACGGGGAGCGAGCGCCATGGCGGACTCGGACAGCAGCGGGGAGCGAGCGCCATGGCGGATTCGGACAGCAGCGGCGAGCGCCATGGCGGACTCGGACAGCAGCAACGAGCGCCATGGCGGACTCGGACAGCAGCGGGGAGCGAGCGCCAGGGCGGACTCGGACAGCAGCGGCGAGCGAGCGCCATGGCGGACTCGGACAGCAGCGGGGAGCGCCATGGCGGACTCGGACAGCAGCGGGGAGCGCCATGGCAGACTCGGACACCAGCAGGGAGCGCCATGGCGGACTTGGACACCAGCAGGGAGCGAGCGCCATGGCGGACTCGGACAGCAGCGGGGAGCGCCATGGCGGACTCGGACAGCAGCGGGGAGCGAGCGCCATGGCGGACTCGGACAGCAGCGGGGAGCGCCATGGCGGACTCGGACAGCAGCGGGGAGCGAGCGCCATGGCGGACTCGGACAGCAGCGGGGAGCGCCATGGCGGACTCGGACAGCAGCGGGGAGCGAGCGCCATGGCGGACTCGGACAGCAGCGGGGAGCGCCATGGCGGACTCGGACAGCAGCGGGGAGCGCCATGGCGGACTCGGACAGCAGCGGGGAGCGCCATGGCGGACTCGGACAGCAGCGACGAGCGCCATGGCGGACTCGGACAGCAGCGGGGAGCGCCATGGCGGACTCGGACAGCAACGGGGAGCGAGCGCCATGGCGGACTCGGACAGCAGCGGCGAGCGCCATGGCGGACTCGGACAGCATTGGGGAGCGAGCGCCATGGCGGACTCGGACAGCAGCGGGGAGCGCCATGGCGGACTCGGACAGCAGCGGGGAGCGAGCGCCATGGCGGACTCGGACAGCAACGGGGAGCGAGCGCCATGGCGGACTCGGACAGCAGCGGGGAGCGAGCGCCATGGCGGACTCGGACAGCAGCGGGGAGCGCCATGGCGGACTCGGACAGCAGCGGGGAGCGAGCGCCATGGCGGACTCGGACAGCAGCGGGGAGCGAGCGCCATGGCGGACTCGGACAGCAGCGGGGAGCGAGCGCCATGGCGGACTCGGACAGCAGCGGCGAGCGCCATGGTGGACGCGGACAGCAGCGGGGAGCGAGCGCCATGGCGGACTCGGACAGCAGCGGGGAGCGCCATGGCGGACTCGGACAGCAGCGGGGAGCGCCATGGCGGACTCGGACAGCAGCGGGGAGCGAGCGCCATGGCGGACTCGGACAGCAGCGGGGAGCGAGCGCCATGGCGGACTCGGACAGCAGCGGGGAGCGCCATGGCGGACTCGGACAGCAGCGGGGAGCGCCATGGCGGACTCGGACAGCAGCGGGGAGCGCCATGGCGGACTCGGACAGCAGCGACGAGCGCCATGGCGGACTCGGACAGCAGCGGGGAGCGCCATGGCGGACTCGGACAGCAACGGGGAGCGAGCGCCATGGCGGACTCGGACAGCAGCGGCGAGCGCCATGGCGGTCTCGGACAGCAGCGGGGAGCGCCATGGCGGACTCGGACAGCAGCGGCGAGCGCCCTGGCGGACTCGGACAGCAGCGGGGAGCGCCATGGCGGACTCGGACAGCAGCGGGGAGCGCCATGGCCGACTCGGACAGCAGCGGCGAGCGACATGGCGGACTCGGACAGCAGCGACGAGCGCCATGGCGGACTCGGACAGCAGCGGGGAGCGCCATGGCGGACTCGGACAGCAACGGGGAGCGAGCGCCATGGCGGACTCGGACAGCAGCGGGGAGCGAGCGCCATGGCGGATTCGGACAGCAGCGGCGAGCGCCATGGCGGACTCGGACAGCAGCGACGAGCGCCATGGCGGACTCGGACAGCAGCGGGGAGCGCCATGGCGGACTCGGACAGCAGCGGGGAGCGCCATGGCGGACTCGGACAGCAGCGGGGAGCGCCATGGCAGACTCGGACAGCAGCGGGGAGCGCCATGGCCGACTCGGACAGCAGCGGCGAGCGCCATGGCGGACTCGGACAGCAGCGACGAGCGCCATGGCGGACTCGGACAGCAGCGGGGAGCGCCATGGCGGAGTCGGACCGCAGCGGGGAGCGAGCGCCATGGCGGACTCGGACAGCAGCGGGGAGCGAGCGCCATGGCGGACACGGACAGCAGCGGCGAGCGCCATGGCGGACTCGGACAGCAGCAGGGAGCGAGGGCCATGGCGGACTCGGACAGCAGCGGGGAGCGCCATGGCGGACTCGGACAGCAGCGGGGAGCGCCATGGCGGACTCGGACCGCAGCGGGGAGCGAGCGCCATGGCGGACTCGGACAGCAGCGGGGAGCGAGCGCCATGGCGGACTCGGACAGCATCGGCGAGCGCCATGGCGGACTCGGACAGCAGCGGGGAGCGAGGGCCATGGCGGACTCGGACAGCAGCGGGGAGCGCCATGGCGGACTCGGACAGCAGCGGGGAGCGCCATGGCGGACTCGGACAGCAGCGGGGAGTGAGCGCCATGGCGGACTCGGACAGCAGCGGCGAGCGCCATGGCGGACTCGGACAGCAGCGGCGAGCGCCATGGCGGACTCGGACAGCAGCGGCGAGCGCCACGGCGGACTCGGACAGCAGCGGGGAGCGACATGGCGGACTCGGACAGCAGCGGGGAGCGCCATGGCGGACTCGGACACCAGCAGGGAGAGCCATGGCGGACTCGGACACCAGCAGGGAGCGCCATGGCGGACTCGTACAGCAGCGGGGAGCGCCATGGCGGACTCGGACACCAGCAGGGAGCGCCATGGCGGACTCGGACACCAGCGGGGAGCGCCATGGCGGACTCGGACAGCAGCGGGGAGCGCCATGGCGGACTCGGACACCAGCAGGGAGCGCCATGGCGGACTCGGACACCAGCAGGGAGTGTCATGGCGGACTCAGACAGCAGCGGCGAGCGAGCGCCATGGCGGACTCGGACAGCAGCGGGGAGCGCCATGGCGGACTCGGACAGCAGCGGGGAGCGCCATGGCGGACTCGGACACCAGCAGGGAGCGCCATGGCGGACTTGGACACCAGCAGGGAGCGCCATGGCGGACTCGGACAGCAGCGGGGAGTGAGCGCCATGGCGGACTCGGACAGCAGCGGGGAGCGAGCGCCATGGCGGACTCGGACAGCAGCGGGGAGCGCCATGGCGGACTCGGACAGCAGCGGGGAGCGCCATGGCGGACCCGGACAGCAGCGGGGAGCGAGCGCCATGGCGGACTCGGACAGCAGCGGGGAGCGCCATGGCGGACTCGGACAGCAGCGGCGAGCGCCATGGCGGACTCGGACAGCAGCGGGGAGCGAGCGCCATGGCGGACTCGGACAGCAGCGGGGAGCGCCATGGCGGACTCGGACAGCAGCGGGGAGCGAGCGCCATGGCGGACTCGGACAGCAACGGGGAGCGAGCGCCATGGCGGACTCGGACAGCAGCGGGGAGCGAGCGCCATGGCGGACTCGGACAGCAGCGGGGAGCGCCATGGCGGACTCGGACAGCAGCGGGGAGCGAGCGCCATGGCGGACTCGGACAGCAGCGGGGAGCGAGCGCCATGGCGGACTCGGACAGCAGCGGGGAGCGAGCGCCATGGCGGACTCGGACAGCAGCGGCGAGCGCCATGGTGGACTCGGACAGCAGCGGGGAGCGAGCGCCATGGCGGACTCGGACAGCAGCGGGGAGCGCCATGGCGGACTCGGACAGCAGCGGGGAGCGCCATGGCGGACTCGGACAGCAGCGGGGAGCGAGCGCCATG
Organism: Scyliorhinus torazame; assembly: GCF_047496885.1. Classification (NCBI taxonomy): domain Eukaryota; kingdom Metazoa; phylum Chordata; class Chondrichthyes; order Carcharhiniformes; family Scyliorhinidae; genus Scyliorhinus; species Scyliorhinus torazame. The sequence goes on along the minus strand of NC_092707.1, from coordinate 6,012,335 downwards.
GCGGACTCGGACAGCAGCGGGGAGCGAGCGCCATGGCGGACTCGAACAGCAGCGGGGAGCGCCATGGCGGAGTCGGACCGCAGCGGGGAGCGAGCGCCATGGCGGACTCGGACAGCAGCGGGGAGCGAGCGCTATGGCGGACTCGGACAGCAGCGGCGAGCGCCATGGCGGACTCGGACAGCAGCGGGGAGCGAGGGCCATGGCGGACTCGGACAGCAGCGGGGAGCGCCATGGCGGACTCGGACAGCAGCGGGGAGCGCCATGGCGGACTCGGACAGCAGCGGGGAGCGAGGGCCATGGCGGACTCGGACAGCAGCGGGGAGCGCCATGGCGGACTCGGACAGCAGCGGGGAGCGAGCGCCATGGCGGACTCGGACAGCAGCGGCGAGCGCCATGGCGGACTCGGACAGCAGCGGGGAGCGAGGGCCATGGCGGACTCGGACAGCAGCGGGGAGCGCCATGGCGGACTCGGACAGCAGCGGGGAGCGCCATGGCGGACTCGGACAGCAGCGGGGAGTGAGCGCCATGGCGGACTCGGACAGCAGCGGCGAGCGCCATGGCGGACTCGGACAGCAGCGGGGAGCGAGCGCCATGGCGGACTCGGACAGCAGTGGCGAGCGCCATGGCGGACTCGGACAGCAGCGGTGAGCGCCACGGCGGACTCGGACAGCAGCGGGGAGCGACATGGCGGACTCGGACAGCAGCGGGGAGCGCCATGGCGGACTCGGACACCAGCAGGGAGAGCCATGGCGGACTCGGACACCAGCAGGGAGCGCCATGGCGGACTCGGACAGCAGCGGGGAGCGCCATGGCGGACTCGGACACCAGCAGGGAGCGCCATGGCGGACTCGGACACCAGCGGGGAGCGCCATGGCGGACTCGGACAGCAGCAGGGAGCGCCATGGCGGACTCGGACACCAGCAGGGAGCGCCATGGCGGACTCGGACAGCAGCGGGGAGCGCCATTGCGGACTCGGACACCAGCAGGGAGCGCCATGGCGGACTCGGACAGCAGCGGGGAGCGCCATGGCGGACTCGGACAGCAGCGGGGAGCGAGCGCCATGGCGGACTCGGACAGCAGCGGGGAGCGCCATGGCGGACTCGGACAGCAGCGGGGAGCGCCATGGCGGACTCGGACAGCAGCGGGGAGCGAGCGCCATGGCGGACTCGGACAGCAGCGGGGAGCGCCATGGCGGACTCGGACAGCAGCGGGGAGCGCCATGGCGGACTCGGATAGCAGCGGCGAGCGCCATGGCGGACTCGGACAGCAGCGGGGAGCGCCATGGCCGACTCGGACAGCAGCGGCGAGCGCCATGGCGGACCCGGACAGCAGCGGGGAGCGCCATGGCGGACTCGGACAGCAGCGGGGAGCGCCATGGCGGACTCGGACAGTAGCGGGGAGCGCCATGGCCGACTCGGACAGCAGCGGGGAGCGCCATGGCGGACTCGGACAGCAGCGGGGAGCGCCATGGCGGACTCGGACAGCAGCAACGAGCGCCATGGCGGACTCGGACAGTAGCGGGGAGCGCCATGGCCGACTCGGACAGCAGCGGCGAGCGCCATGGCGGACTCGGACAGCAGCGGGGAGAGCCATGGCGGACTCGGACAGCACCGGCGAGCGCCATGGCGGACTCGGACAGCACCGGCGAGCGCCATGGCGGACTCGGACAGCAGCAACGAGCGCCATGGCGGACTCGGACAGTAGCGGGGAGCGCCATGGCCGACTCGGACAGCAGCGGCGAGCGCCATGGCGGACTCGGACAGCAGCGGTGAGAGCCATGGCGGACTCGGACAGCACCGGCGAGCGCCATGGCGGACTCGGACAGCAGCGGGGAGAGCCATGGCGGACTCGGACAGCAGCGGCGAGCGCCATGCCGGACTCGGACAGCAGCGGGGAGCGCCATGGCGGACTCGGACAGCAGCGGGGAGCGCCATGGCCGACTCGGACAGCAGCGGCGAGCGCCATGGCGGACTCGGACAGCAGCGACGAGCGCCATGGCGGACTCGGAAACCAGCGGCGAGCGCCATGGCGGACTCGGACAGCAACGGGGAGCGAGCGCCATGGCGGACTCGGACAGCAGCGGGGAGCGAGCGCCATGGCGGATTCGGACAGCAGCGGCGAGCGCCATGGCGGACTCGGACAGCAGCAACGAGCGCCATGGCGGACTCGGACAGCAGCGGGGAGCGAGCGCCATGGCGGACTCGGACAGCAGCGGCGAGCGAGCGCCATGGCGGACTCGGACAGCAGCGGGGAGCGCCATGGCGGACTCGGACAGCAGCGGGGAGCGCCATGGCAGACTCGGACACCAGCAGGGAGCGCCATGGCGGACTTGGACACCAGCAGGGAGCGAGCGCCATGGCGGACTCGGACAGCAGCGGGGAGCGCCATGGCGGACTCGGACAGCAGCGGGGAGCGAGCGCCATGGCGGACTCGGACAGCAGCGGGGAGCGCCATGGCGGACTCGGACAGCAGCGGGGAGCGAGCGCCATGGCGGACTCGGACAGCAGCGGGGAGCGCCATGGCGGACTCGGACAGCAGCGGGGAGCGAGCGCCAAGGCGGACTCGGACAGCAGCGGGGAGCGCCATGGCGGACTCGGACAGCAGCGGGGAGCGCCATGGCGGACTCGGACAGCAGCGGGGAGCGCCATGGCGGACTCGGACAGCAGCGACGAGCGCCATGGCGGACTCGGACAGCAGCGGGGAGCGCCATGGCGGATTCGGACAGCAACGGGGAGCGAGCGCCATGGCGGACTCGGACAGCAGCGGCGAGCGCCATGGCGGACTCGGACAGCATTGGGGAGCGAGCGCCATGGCGGACTCGGACAGCAGCGGGGAGCGCCATGGCGGACTCGGACAGCAGCGGGGAGCGAGCGCCATGGCGGACTCGGACAGCAACGGGGAGCGAGCGCCATGGCGGACTCGGACAGCAGCGGGGAGCGAGCGCCATGGCGGACTCGGACAGCAGCGGGGAGCGCCATGGCGGACTCGGACAGCAGCGGGGAGCGAGCGCCATGGCGGACTCGGACAGCAGCGGGGAGCGAGCGCCATGGCGGACTCGGACAGCAGCGGGGAGCGAGCGCCATGGCGGACTCGGACAGCAGCGGCGAGCGCCATGGTGGACGCGGACAGCAGCGGGGAGCGAGCGCCATGGCGGACTCGGACAGCAGCGGGGAGCGCCATGGCGGACTCGGACAGCAGCGGGGAGCGCCATGGCGGACTCGGACAGCAGCGGGGAGCGAGCACCATGGCGGACTCGGACAGCAGCGGGGAGCGAGCGCCATGGCGGACTCGGACAGCAGCGGGGAGCGCCATGGCGGACTCGGACAGCAGCGGGGAGCGCCATGGCGGACTCGGACAGCAGCGGGGAGCGCCATGGCGGACTCGGACAGCAGCGACGAGCGCCATGGCGGACTCGGACAGCAGCGGGGAGCGCCATGGCGGACTCGGACAGCAACGGGGAGCGAGCGCCATGGCGGACTCGGACAGCAGCGGCGAGCGCCATGGCGGTCTCGGACAGCAGCGGGGAGCGCCATGGCGGACTCGGACAGCAGCGGCGAGCGCCCTGGCGGACTCGGACAGCAGCGGGGAGCGCCATGGCGGACTCGGACAGCAGCGGGGAGCGCCATGGCCGACTCGGACAGCAGCGGCGAGCGACATGGCGGACTCGGACAGCAGCGACGAGCGCCATGGCGGACTCGGACAGCAGCGGGGAGCGCCATGGCGGACTCGGACAGCAACGGGGAGCGAGCGCCATGGCGGACTCGGACAGCAGCGGGGAGCGAGCGCCATGGCGGATTCGGACAGCAGCGGCGAGCGCCATGGCGGACTCGGACAGCAGCGACGAGCGCCATGGCGGACTCGGACAGCAGCGGGGAGCGCCATGGCGGACTCGGACAGCAGCGGGGAGCGCCATGGCGGACTCGGACAGCAGCGGGGAGCGCCATGGCGGACTCGGACAGCAGCGGGGAGCGCCATGGCCGACTCGGACAGCAGCGGCGAGCGCCATGGCGGACTCGGACAGCAGCGACGAGCGCCATGGCGGACTCGGACAGCAGCGGGGAGCGCCATGGCGGAGTCGGACCGCAGCGGGGAGCGAGCGCCATGACGGACTCGGACAGCAGCGGGGAGCGAGCGCCATGGCGGACTCGGACAGCAGCGGCGAGCGCCATGGCGGACTCGGACAGCAGCAGGGACCGCCATGGCGGACTAGGACAGCAGCGGGGAGCGAGCGCCATGGCGGACTCGGACAGCAGCGGGGAGCGCCATGGCGGACTCGGACAGCAGCGACGAGCGCCATGGCGGACTCGGACAGCAGCGGGGAGCGAGCGCCATGGCGGACTCGGACAGCAGCGGGGAGCGCCATGGCGGACTCGGACAGCAGCGGGGAGCGAGCGCCATGGCGGACTCGGACAGCAGCGGGGAGCGAGCGCCATGGCGGACTCGGACAGCAGCGGGGAGCGCCATGGTGGACTCGGACAGCAGCGGCGAGCGCCATGGCGGACTCGGACAGCAACGGGGAGCGAGCGCCATGGCGGACTCGGACAGCAGCGGGGAGCGAGCGCCATGGCGGATTCGGACAGCAGCGGCGAGCGCCATGGCGGACTCGGACAGCAGCGGAGAGCGCCATGGCGGACTCGGACAGCAGCGGCGAGCGCCATGGCGGACTCGGACAGCAGCGGCGAGCGCCATGGCGGACCCGGACAGCAGCGGCGAGCGCCATGGCGGACTCGGACAGCAGCGGGGAGCGCCATGACGGACTCAGACTGCAGCGGGGAGCGCCATGGCGGACTCAGACAGCAGCGGCGGGCGCCATGGCGGACACGGACAGCAGCGGCGAGCGCCATGGCGGACTCGGACAGCAGCGGCGAGCGTCATGGCGGACTCAGACAGCAGCGGCGAGCGCCATGGCGGACTCAGACAGCAGCGGCGAGCGCCATGGCGGACTCGGACACCAGCGGCGAGCGCCATGGCGGACTCGGACAGCAGCGGGGAGCGCCATGGCGGACTCAGACAGCAGCGGCGAGCTCCATGGCGGACTCGGACAGCAGCGGCGAGCGCCATGGCGGACTCGGTCAGCAGCGGCGAGCGAGCGCCATGACGGACTCGGACAGCAGCGGCGAGTGCCATGGCGGACTCGGACAGCAACGGCGAGCGAGCGCCATGACGGACTCAGACTGCAGCGGCGAGCGCCATGACGGACTCGGACAGCAGCGGCGAGCGTCATGGCGGACTCGGTCAGCAGTGGCGAGCGAGCGCCATGACGGACTCGGACAGCAGCGCCGAGCGCCGTGGCGGACTCGGACAGCAACGGCGAGCGAGCGCCATGACGGACTCAGACTGCAGCGGCAAGCGCCATGACGGACTCGGACAGCAGCGGCGAGCGCCATGGCGGACTCGGACAGCAGCGGCGAGTGCCATGACGGACTCGGACAGCAGCGGCGAGCGCCATGGCGGACTCGGACAGCAGCGGGGAGCGCCATGGCGGACTCGGACAGCAGCGGCGAGCGCCATGACAGACTCAGACAGCAGCGGGGAGCGCCATGGCGGACTCAGACAGCAGCGGGGAGCGCCATGGCGGACTCGGACAGCAGCGGGGAGCGCCATGGCGGACTCGGACAGCAGCGGCGAGCGCCATGGCGGACTCAGACAGCAGCGGCGAGCGCCATCGCGGACTCAGACAGCAGCGGCGAGCGCCATGGCGGACTCGGACAGCAGCGGCGAGCACCATGGCGGACTCGGACAGCAGCGGCGAGCGCCATGGCGGACTCGGACAGCAGCGGCGAGCACCATGGCGGACTCGGAGAGCAGCGGCGAGCGCCATGGCGGACCCGGACAGCAGCAGCGAGCGCCATGGCGGACTCAGACAGCAGCGGCGAGCGCCATGGCGGACCCGGACAGCAGCGGCGAGCACCATGGCGGACCCGGACAGCAGCGGCGAGCGCCATCGCGGACTCAGACAGCAGCGGCGAGCGCCATGGCGGACTCAGACAGCAGCGGCGAGCGTCATGGCGGACTCAGACTGCAGCGGCGAGCGTCATGGCGGACTCGGACAGCAGCGGGGAGCGCCATGGCGGACTCAGACTGCAGCGGCGAGCGCCATGGCGGACTCGGACAGCAGCGGGGAGCGCCATGGCGGACTCAGACTGCAGCGGCGAGCGCCATGGCGGACCCGGACAGCAGCGGCGAGCGTCATGGCGGACCCGGACAGCAGCGGCGAGCGCCATGGCGGACCCGGACAGCAGCGGCGAGCGTCATGGCGGACTCAGACTGCAGCGGCGAGCGCCATGGCGGACTCAGACTGCAGCGGCGAGCGCCATGGCGGACTCGGACAGCAGCGGGGAGCGCCATGGCGGACTCAGACAGCAGCGGCGAGCGCCATGGCGGACTCGGACAGCAGCGGCGAGCGCCATGGCGGACTCGGACAGCAGCGGGGAGCGCCATGGCGGACTCGGACAGCAGCGGCGAGCGCCATGGCGGACTCGGACAGCAGCGGCGAGCGCCATGGCGGACTCGGACAGCAGCGGCGAGCGCCATGGCGGACTAGGACAGCAGCGGGGAGCGCCATGGCGGACTCGGACACCAGCGGCGAGCGCATGGCGGACTCGGACAGCAGCGGCGAGCGCCATGGCGGACTCGGACAGCAGCGGGGAGCGCCATGGCGGACTCGGACAGCAGCGGGGAGCGCCATGGCGGACTCGGACAGCAGCGGCGAGCGCCATGGCGGACTCAGACAGCAGCGGCGAGCGCCATGGCGGACTCAGACAGCAGCGGCGAGCGCCATGGCGGACTCGGACACCAGCGGCGAGCGCATGGCGGACTCGGACAGCAGCGGCGATCGCCATGGCGGACTCGGACAGCAGCGGCGAGCGCCATGGCGGACACGGACACCAGCGGCGAGCGCATGGCGGACTCGGACAGCAGCGGCGAGCGCCATGGCGGACTCGGACAGCAGCGGGGAGCGCCATGGCGGACTCAGACAGCAGCGGCGAGCGCCATGGCGGACTCGGACAGCAGCGGGAAGCGCAATGGCGGATTCGGACAGCAGCGGCGAGCGCCATGGCGGACTCGGACAGCAGCGGGGAGCGCCATGGCGGACTCAGACAGCAGCGGCGAGCTCCATGGTGGACTCGGACAGCAGCGGCGAGCGCCATGGCGGACTCGGTCAGCAGCGGCGAGCGAGCGCCATGACGGACTCGGACAGCAGCGGCGAGCGCCATGGCGGACTCGGACAGCAACGGCGAGCGAGCGCCATGACGGACTCAGACTGCAGCGGCGAGCGCCATGACGGACTCGGACAGCAGCGGCGAGCGTCATGGCGGACTCGGTCAGCAGTGGCGAGCGAGCGCCATGACGGACTCGGACAGCAGCGGCGAGCGCCGTGGCGGACTCGGACAGCAACGGCGAGCGAGCGCCATGACGGACTCAGACTGCAGCGGCAAGCGCCATGACGGACTCGGACAGCAGCGGCGAGCGCCATGGCGGACTCGGACAGCAGCGGCGAGCGCCATGACGGACTCGGACAGCAGCGGCGAGCGCCATGGCGGACTCGGACAGCAGCGGGGAGCGCCATGGCGGACTCGGACAGCAGCGGCGAGCGCCATGACAGACTCAGACAGCAGCGGGGAGCGCCATGGCGGACTCAGACAGCAGCGGGGAGCGCCATGGCGGACTCGGACAGCAGCGGGGAGCGCCATGGCGGACTCGGACAGCAGCGGCGAGCGCCATGGCGGACTCAGACAGCAGCGGCGAGCGCCATCGCGGACTCAGACAGCAGCGGCGAGCGCCATGGCGGACTCGGACAGCAGCGGCGAGCACCATGGCGGACTCGGACAGCAGCGGGGAGCGCCATGGCGGACTCGGACAGCAGCGGGGAGCGCCATGGCGGACTCGGACAGCAGCGGCGAGCGCCATGGCGGACTCAGACAGCAGCGGCGAGCGCCATCGCGGACTCAGACAGCAGCGGCGAGCGCCATGGCGGACTCGGACAGCAGCGGCGAGCACCATGGCGGACTCGGACAGCAGCGGCGAGCGCCATGGCGGACTCGGACAGCAGCGGCGAGCACCATGGCGGACTCGGAGAGCAGCGGCGAGCGCCATGGCGGACCCGGACAGCAGCAGCGAGCGCCATGGCGGACTCAGACAGCAGCGGCGAGCGCCATGGCGGACCCGGACAGCAGCGGCGAGCACCATGGCGGACCCGGACAGCAGCGGCGAGCGCCATCGCGGACTCAGACAGCAGCGGCGAGCGCCATGGCGGACTCAGACAGCAGCGGCGAGCGTCATGGCGGACTCAGACTGCAGCGGCGAGCGTCATGGCGGACTCGGACAGCAGCGGGGAGCGCCATGGCGGACTCAGACTGCAGCGGCGAGCGCCATGGCGGACTCGGACAGCAGCGGGGAGCGCCATGGCGGACTCAGACTGCAGCGGCGAGCGCCATGGCGGACCCGGACAGCAGCGGCGAGCGTCATGGCGGACCCGGACAGCAGCGGCGAGCGCCATGGCGGACCCGGACAGCAGCGGCGAGCGTCATGGCGGACTCAGACTGCAGCGGCGAGCGCCATGGCGGACTCAGACTGCAGCGGCGAGCGCCATGGCGGACTCGGACAGCAGCGGGGAGCGCCATGGCGGACTCAGACAGCAGCGGCGAGCGCCATGGCGGACTCGGACAGCAGCGGCGAGCGCCATGGCGGACTCGGACAGCAGCGGGGAGCGCCATGGCGGACTCGGACAGCAGCGGCGAGCGCCATGGCGGACTCGGACAGCAGCGGCGAGCGCCATGGCGGACTCGGACAGCAGCGGCGAGCGCCATGGCGGACTAGGACAGCAGCGGGGAGCGCCATGGCGGACTCGGACACCAGCGGCGAGCGCATGGCGGACTCGGACAGCAGCGGCGAGCGCCATGGCGGACTCGGACAGCAGCGGGGAGCGCCATGGCGGACTCGGACAGCAGCGGGGAGCGCCATGGCGGACTCGGACAGCAGCGGCGAGCGCCATGGCGGACTCAGACAGCAGCGGCGAGCGCCATGGCGGACTCAGACAGCAGCGGCGAGCGCCATGGCGGACTCGGACACCAGCGGCGAGCGCATGGCGGACTCGGACAGCAGCGGCGATCGCCATGGCGGACTCGGACAGCAGCGGCGAGCGCCATGGCGGACACGGACACCAGCGGCGAGCGCATGGCGGACTCGGACAGCAGCGGCGAGCGCCATGGCGGACTCGGACAGCAGCGGGGAGCGCCATGGCGGACTCAGACAGCAGCGGCGAGCGCCATGGCGGACTCGGACAGCAGCGGGAAGCGCAATGGCGGATTCGGACAGCAGCGGCGAGCGCCATGGCGGACTCGGACAGCAGCGGGGAGCGCCATGGCGGACTCAGACAGCAGCGGCGAGCTCCATGGTGGACTCGGACAGCAGCGGCGAGCGCCATGGCGGACTCGGTCAGCAGCGGCGAGCGAGCGCCATGACGGACTCGGACAGCAGCGGCGAGCGCCATGGCGGACTCGGACAGCAACGGCGAGCGAGCGCCATGACGGACTCAGACTGCAGCGGCGAGCGCCATGACGGACTCGGACAGCAGCGGCGAGCGTCATGGCGGACTCGGTCAGCAGTGGCGAGCGAGCGCCATGACGGACTCGGACAGCAGCGGCGAGCGCCGTGGCGGACTCGGACAGCAACGGCGAGCGAGCGCCATGACGGACTCAGACTGCAGCGGCAAGCGCCATGACGGACTCGGACAGCAGCGGCGAGCGCCATGGCGGACTCGGACAGCAGCGGCGAGCGCCATGACGGACTCGGACAGCAGCGGCGAGCGCCATGGCGGACTCGGACAGCAGCGGGGAGCGCCATGGCGGACTCGGACAGCAGCGGCGAGCGCCATGACAGACTCAGACAGCAGCGGGGAGCGCCATGGCGGACTCAGACAGCAGCGGGGAGCGCCATGGCGGACTCGGACAGCAGCGGGGAGCGCCATGGCGGACTCGGACAGCAGCGGCGAGCGCCATGGCGGACTCAGACAGCAGCGGCGAGCGCCATCGCGGACTCAGACAGCAGCGGCGAGCGCCATGGCGGACTCGGACAGCAGCGGCGAGCACCATGGCGGACTCGGACAGCAGCGGCGAGCGCCATGGCGGACTCGGACAGCAGCGGCGAGCACCATGGCGGACTCGGAGAGCAGCGGCGAGCGCCATGGCGGACCCGGACAGCAGCGGCGAGCGCCATGGCGGACTCAGACAGCAGCGGCGAGCGCCATGGCGGACCCGGACAGCAGCGGCGAGCACCATGGCGGACCCGGACAGCAGCGGCGAGCGCCATCGCGGACTCAGACAGCAGCGGCGAGCGTCATGGCGGACTCAGACTGCAGCGGCGTGCGTCATGGCGGACTCGGACAGCAGCGGGGAGCGCCATGGCGGACTCAGACAGCAGCGGCGAGCGTCATGGCGGACTCAGACTGCAGCGGCGAGCGTCATGGCGGACTCGGACAGCAGCGGGGAGCGCCATGGCGGACTCGGACAGCAGCGGCGAGCGTCATGGCGGACTCAGACTGCAGCGGCGAGCGTCATGGCGGACTCGGACAGCAGCGGCGAGCGCCATGGCGGACTCAGACAGCAGCGGCGAGCGTCATGGCGGACTCGGACAGCAGCGGGGAGCGCCATGGCGGACTCAGACTGCAGCGGCGAGCGTCATGGCGGACTCGGACAGCAGCGGGGAGCGCCATGGCGGACTCAGACTGCAGCGGCGAGCGCCATGGCGGACTCAGACAGCAGCGGGGAGCGCCATGGCGGACTCAGACTGCAGCGGCGAGCGCCATGGCGGACCCGGACAGCAGCGGCGAGCGTCATGGCGGACCCGGACAGCAGCGGCGAGCGCCATGGCGGACCCGGACAGCAGCGGCGAGCGTCATGGCGGACTCAGACTGCAGCGGCGAGCGCCATGGCGGACTCAGACTGCAGCGGCGAGCGCCATGGCGGACTCGGACAGCAGCGGGGAGCGCCATGGCGGACTCAGACAGCAGCGGCGAGCGCCATGGCGGACTCGGACAGCAGCGGGGAGCGCCATGGCGGACTCGGACAGCAGCGGCGAGCGCCATGGCGGACTCGGACAGCAGCGGCAAGCGCCATGGCGGACTCGGACAGCAGCGGCGAGCACCATGGCGGACTCGGAGAGCAGCGGGGAGCGAGCGCCATGGCGGACTCGGACAGCAGCGGTGAGCACCATGGCGGACCCGGACAGCAGCGGCGAGCGCCATGGCGGACCCGGACAGCAGCGGCGAGCGCCATGGCGGACTCGGACAGCAGCGGCGAGCACCATGGCGGACTCGGAGAGCAGCGGGGAGCGAGCGCCATGGCGGACTCGGACAGCAGCGGTGAGCACCATGGCGGACCCGGACAGCAGCGGCGAGCGCCATGGCGGACTCGGTCAGCAGCGGCGAGCGCCATGGCGGACTCAGACAGCAGCGGCGAGCGCCATGGCGGAGCCGGACAGCAGCGGCGAGCGCCATGGCGGACTCGGTCAGCAGAGGCGAGCGCCATGGCGGAGCCGGACAGCAGCGGCGAGCGCCATCGCGGACTCAGACAGCAGCGGCGAGCGCCATGGCGGACTCGGACAGCAGCGGGGAGCGCCATGGCGGACTCAGACAGCAGCGGCGAGCGCCATGGCGGACTCGGACAGCAGCGGCGAGCGCCATGGCGGACCCGGACAGCAGCGGCGAGCGTCATGGCGGACTCAGACTGCAGCGGCGAGCGCCATGGCGGCCTCGGACAGCAGCGGCGAGCGCCATGGCGGACTCGGACAGCAGCGGCGAGCGTCATGGCGGACTCAGACTGCAGCGGCGAGCGCCATGGCGGACTCAGACTGCAGCGGCGAGCGTCATGGCGGACTCGGACAGCAGCGGCGAGCGTCATGGCGGACCCGGACAGCAGCGGCGAGCGCCATGGCGGAGCCGGACAGCAGCGGCGAGCGCCATGGCGGACTCGGACAGCAGCGGCGAGCGCCATCGCGGACTCAGACAGCAGCGGAGAGCGCCATGGCGGACTCGGACAGCAGCGGGGAGCGCCATGGCGGACTCGGACAGCAGCGGCGAGCGCCATGGCGGACTCGGACAGCAGCGGCGAGCGCCATCGCGGACTCAGACAGCAGCGGAGAGCGCCATGGCGGACTCGGAGAGCAGCGCCGAGCGCCATGGCGGACCCGGACAGCAGCGGCGAGCGTCATGGCGGACTCGGACAGCAGCGTCGAGCGCCATGGCGGACTCAGACAGCAGCGGCGAACGCCATGGCGGACTCGGACAGCAGCGGCGAGCGCCATGGCGGACTCGGACACCAGCGGCGAGCGCATGGCGGACTCGGACAGCAGCGGCGAGCGCCATGGCGGACTCGGACAGCAGCGGCGAGCGCCATGGCGGACTCGGACAGCAGCGGCGAGCGCCATGGCGGACTCGGACAGCAGCGGGGAGCGCCATGGCGGACTCAGACAGCAGCGGCGAGCGCCATGGCGGACCCGGACAGCAGCGGCGAGCGCCATGGCGGACTCGGACAGCAGCGGCGAGCGCCATGGCGGACTCGGACAGCAGCGGGGAGCGCCATGGCGGACTCGGACAGCAGCGGCGAGCGCCATGGCGGACTCAGTCAGCAGCGGCGAGCGCCATGGCGGACTCGGACAGCAGCGGCGAGCGCCATGGCGGACTCGGACAGCAGCGGCGAGCGCCATGGCGGCCTCAGACAGCAGCGGGGAGCGAGCGCCATGGCGGACTCAGACTGCAGCGGGGAGCGCCATGGCGGACTCGGACAGCAGCGGCGAGCGCCATGGCGGACTCGGACAGCAGCGGCGAGCGTCATGGCGGACTCAGACTGCAGCGGCGAGCGTCATGGCGGACTCGGACAGCAGCGGCGAGCGCCATGGCGGACTCGGACAGCAGCGGCGAGCGCCATGGCGGACTCTGAACTGCAGCGGCGAGCGTCATGGCGGACTCGGACAGCAGCGGCGAGCGCCATGGCGGACTCTGAACTGCAGCGGCGAGCGCCATGGCGGACTCAGACTGCAGCGGCGAGCGCCATGGCGGACTCGGACAGCAGCGGCGAGCGCCATGGCGGACTCTGAACTGCAGCGGCGAGCGCCATGGCGGACTCGGACAGCAGCGGCGAGCGCCATGGCGGACTCTGAACTGCAGCGGCGAGCGCCATGGCGGACTCAGACTGCAGCGGCGAGCGCCATGGCGGACTCGGACAGCAGCGGCGAGCGCCATGGCGGACTCGGACAGCAGCGGCGAGCGCCATGGCGGACTCGGACAGCAGCGGCGAGCGCCATGGCGGACTCTGAACTGCAGCGGCGAGCGCCATGGCGGACTCGGACAGCAGCGGGGAGCGCCATGGCGGACTCAGACAGCAGCGACGAGCGACATGGCGGACTCGGACAGCAGCGCCGAGCGCCATGGCGGACTCGGACAGCAGCGGGGAGCGCCATGGCGGACTCGGACAGCAGCGCCGAGCGCCATGGCGGACTCGGACAGCAGCGGGGAGCGAGCGCCATGGCGGATTCGGCAGCAGCGCCGAGCGCCATGGCGGACTCGGACAGCAGCGGGGAGCGAGCGCCATGGCGGACTCGGACAGCAGCGCCGAGCGCCATGGCGGACCCGGACAGCAGCGGTGAGCGCCATGGCGGACTCGGACAGCAGCGCCGAGCGCCATGGCGGAGCCGGACAGCAGCGGGGAGCGCCATGGCGGACTCAGACAGCAGCGGCGAGCGTCATGGCGGACTCTGAACTGCAGCGGCGAGCGCCATGGCGGACTCGGACAGCAGCGGGGAGCGCCATGGCGGACTCAGACAGCAGCGGCGAGCGACATGGCGGACTCGGACAGCAGCGCCGAGCGCCATGGCGGACTCGGACAGCAGCGGGGAGCGCCATGGCGGACTCGGACAGCAGCGCCGAGCGCCATGGCGGACTCGGACAGCAGCGGGGAGCGCCATGGCGGACTCGGACAGCAGCGGGGAGCGAGCGCCATGGCGGACTCGGACAGCAGCGCCGAGCGCCATGGCGGAGCCGGACAGCAGCGGTGAGCGCCATGGCGGACTCAGACAGCAGCGGCGAGCGTCATGGCGGACTCTGAACTGCAGCGGCGAGCGCCATGGCAGACTCGGACAGCAGCGGCGAGCGTCATGGCGGACTCTGAACTGCAGCGGCGAGCGCCATGGCGGACTCGGACAGCAGCGGCGAGCGCCATGGCGGACTCGGACAGCAGCGGCGAGCGCCATGGCGGACTCTGAACTGCAGCGGCGAGCGCCATGGCGGACTCGGACAGCAGCGGCGAGCGCCATGGCGGACTCGGACAGCAGCGGCGAGCGCCATGGCGGACTCGGACAGCAGCGGCGAGCGCCATGGCGGACTCAGACAGCAGCGGCGAGCGTCATGGCGGACTCTGAACTGCAGCGGCGAGCGCCATGGCGGACTCGGACAGCAGCGGCGAGCGTCATGGCGGACTCTGAACTGCAGCGGCGAGCGCCATGGCGGACTCGGACAGCAGCGGCGAGCGTCATGGCGGACTCTGAACTGCAGCGGGGAGCACCATGGCGGACTCGGACAGCAGCGGCGAGCGCCATGGCGGACTCGGACAGCAGCGGCGAGCGCCATGGCGGACTCAGACAGCAGCGGCGAGCGTCATGGCGGACTCTGAACTGCAGCGGCGAGCGCCATGGCGGACTCGGACAGCAGCGGCGAGCGTCATGGCGGACTCTGAACTGCAGCGGCGAGCGCCATGGCGGACTCGGACAGCAGCGGCGAGCGTCATGGCGGACTCGGACAGCAGCGGCGAGCGCCATGGCGGACTCGGACAGCAGCGGCGAGCGTCATGGCGGACTCGGACAGCAGCGGCGAGCGCCATGGCGGACTCGGACAGCAGCGGCGAGCGTCATGGCGGACTCGGACAGCAGCGGCGAGCGCCATGGCGGACTCGGACAGCAGCGGGGAGCGCCATGGCGGACTCAGACTGCAGCGGCGAGCGCCATGGCGGACTCGGACAGCAGCGCCGAGCGCCATGGCGGACTCAGACAGCAGCGGCGAGCGCCATGGCGGACACGGACAGCAGCGGCGAGCGCCATGGCGGACTCGGACAGCAGCGGGGAGCGCCATGGCGGACACGGACAGCAGCGGGGAGCGCCATGGCGGACTCGGACAGCAGCGGCGAGCGTCATGGCGGACACGGACAGCAGCGGGGAGCGCCATGGCGGACACGGACAGCAGCGGGGAGCGCCATGGCGGACACGGACAGCAGCGGGGAGCGTCATGGCGGACACGGACAGCAGCGGGGAGCGCCATGGCGGACACGGACAGCAGCGGGGAGCGTCATGGCGGACACGGACAGCAGCGGGGAGCGCCATGGCGGACACGGACAGCAGCGGGGAGCGCCATGGCGGACACGGACAGCAGCGGGGAGCGCCATGGCGGACTCGGACAGCAGCGGGGAGCGAGCGCCATGGCGGATTCGGCAGCAGCGCCGAGCGCCATGGCGGACTCGGACAGCAGCGGGGAGCGCCATGGCGGACTCGGACAGCAGCGGCGAGCGTCATGGCGGACCCGGACAGCAGCGGTGAGCGCCATGGCGGAGCCGGACAGCAGCGGTGAGCGCCATGGCGGACTCGGACAGCAGCGGGGAGCGCCATGGCGGACTCGGACAGCAGCGGCGAGCGCCATGGCGGACTCGGACAGCAGCGGCGAGCGTCATGGCGGACCCGGACAGCAGCGGCGAGCGCCATGGCGGAGCCGGACAGCAGCGGTGAGCGCCATGGCGGACTCAGACAGCAGCGCCGAGCGTCATGGCGGACTCTGAACTGCAGCGGCGAGCGCCATGGCGGACTCGGACAGCAGCGGGGAGCGCCATGGCGGACTCAGACAGCAGCGGCGAGCGTCATGGCGGATTCGGACAGCAGCGCCGAGCGTCATGGCGGACTCGGACAGCAGCGGGGAGCGCCATGGCGGACTCAGACAGCAGCGGCGAGCGACATGGCGGACTCGGACAGCAGCGCCGAGCGCCATGGCGGACTCGGACAGCAGCGGGGAGCGCCATGGCGGACTCGGACAGCAGCGCCGAGCGCCATGGCGGACTCGGACAGTTAGGGGAGCGCCATGGCGGACTCGGACAGCAGCGGGGAGCGAGCGCCATGGCGGACTCTGAACTGCAGCGGCGAGCGCCATGGCGGACTCGGACAGCAGCGGCGAGCGTCATGGCGGACTCTGAACTGCAGCGGCGAGCGCCATGGCGGACTCGGACAGCAGCGGCGAGCGTCATGGCGGACTCGGACAGCAGCGGCGAGCGCCATGGCGGACTCTGAACTGCAGCGGCGAGCGCCATGGCGGACTCGGACAGCAGCGGCGAGCGCCATGGCGGACTCGGACAGCAGCGGCGAGCGCCATGGCGGACTCGAACAGCAGTGGCGAGCGCCATGGCGGACTCAGACAGCAGCGGCGAGCGTCATGGCGGACTCTGAACTGCAGCGGCGAGCGCCATGGCGGACTCGGACAGCAGCGGCGAGCGTCATGGCGGACTCTGAACTGCAGCGGCGAGCGCCATGGCGGACTCGGACAGCAGCGGCGAGCGTCATGGCGGACTCTGAACTGCAGCGGGGAGCACCATGGCGGACTCGGACAGCAGCGGCGAGCGCCATGGCGGACTCGGACAGCAGCGGCGAGCGCCATGGCGGACTCAGACAGCAGCGGCGAGCGTCATGGCGGACTCTGAACTGCAGCGGCGAGCGCCATGGCGGACTCGGACAGCAGCGGCGAGCGCCATGGCGGACTCTGAACTGCAGCGGCGAGCGCCATGGCGGACTCGGACAGCAGCGGCGAGCGCCATGGCGGACTCGGACAGCAGCGGCGAGCGCCATGGCGGACTCGGACAGCAGCGGCGAGCGCCATGGCGGACTCGGACAGCAGCGGGGAGCGCCATGGCGGACTCGGACAGCAGCGGGGAGCGAGCGCCATGGCGGACTCGGACAGCAGCGCCGAGCGCCATGGCGGAGCCGGACAGCAGCGGTGAGCGCCATGGCGGACTCAGACAGCAGCGGCGAGCGTCATGGCGGACTCTGAACTGCAGCGGCGAGCGCCATGGCGGACTCGGACAGCAGCGGCGAGCGTCATGGCGGACTCTGAACTGCAGCGGCGAGCGCCATGGCGGACTCGGACAGCAGCGGCGAGCGTCATGGCGGACTCGGACAGCAGCGGCGAGCGCCATGGCGGACTCTGAACTGCAGCGGCGAGCGCCATGGCGGACTCGGACAGCAGCGGCGAGCGCCATGGCGGACTCGGACAGCAGCGGCGAGCGCCATGGCGGACTCGGACAGCAGCGGCGAGCGCCATGGCGGACTCAGACAGCAGCGGCGAGCGTCATGGCGGACTCTGAACTGCAGCGGCGAGCGCCATGGCGGACTCGGACAGCAGCGGCGAGCGTCATGGCGGACTCTGAACTGCAGCGGCGAGCGCCATGGCGGACTCGGACAGCAGCGGCGAGCGTCATGGCCGTCTCTGAACTGCAGCGGGGAGCACCATGGCGGACTCGGACAGCAGCGGCGAGCGCCATGGCGGACTCGGACAGCAGCGGCGAGCCATGGCGGACTCAGACAGCAGCGGCGAGCGTCATGGCGGACTCTGAACTGCAGCGGCGAGCGCCATGGCGGACTCGGACAGCAGCGGCGAGCGTCATGGCGGACTCTGAACTGCAGCGGGGAGCACCATGGCGGACTCGGACAGCAGCGGCGAGCGCCATGGCGGACTCGGACAGCAGCGGCGAGCGCCATGGCGGACTCAGACAGCAGCGGCGAGCGTCATGGCGGACTCTGAACTGCAGCGGCGAGCGCCATGGCGGACTCGGACAGCAGCGGCGAGCGCCATGGCGGACTCTGAACTGCAGCGGCGAGCGCCATGGCGGACTCGGACAGCAGCGGCGAGCGCCATGGCGGACTCGGACAGCAGCGGCGAGCGCCATGGCGGACTCGGACAGCAGCGGCGAGCGCCATGGCGGACTCGGACAGCAGCGGGGAGCGCCATGGCGGACTCGGACAGCAGCGGGGAGCGAGCGCCATGGCGGACTCGGACAGCAGCGCCGAGCGCCATGGCGGAGCCGGACAGCAGCGGTGAGCGCCATGGCGGACTCAGACAGCAGCGGCGAGCGTCATGGCGGACTCTGAACTGCAGCGGCGAGCGCCATGGCGGACTCGGACAGCAGCGGCGAGCGTCATGGCGGACTCTGAACTGCAGCGGCGAGCGCCATGGCGGACTCGGACAGCAGCGGCGAGCGTCATGGCGGACTCGGACAGCAGCGGCGAGCGCCATGGCGGACTCTGAACTGCAGCGGCGAGCGCCATGGCGGACTCGGACAGCAGCGGCGAGCGCCATGGCGGACTCGGACAGCAGCGGCGAGCGCCATGGCGGACTCGGACAGCAGCGGCGAGCGCCATGGCGGACTCAGACAGCAGCGGCGAGCGTCATGGCGGACTCTGAACTGCAGCGGCGAGCGCCATGGCGGACTCGGACAGCAGCGGCGAGCGTCATGGCGGACTCTGAACTGCAGCGGCGAGCGCCATGGCGGACTCGGACAGCAGCGGCGAGCGTCATGGCCGTCTCTGAACTGCAGCGGGGAGCACCATGGCGGACTCGGACAGCAGCGGCGAGCGCCATGGCGGACTCGGACAGCAGCGGCGAGCGCCATGGCGGACTCAGACAGCAGCGGCGAGCGTCATGGCGGACTCTGAACTGCAGCGGCGAGCGCCATGGCGGACTCGGACAGCAGCGGCGAGCGCCATGGCGGACTCTGAACTGCAGCGGCGAGCGCCATGGCGGACTCGGACAGCAGCGGCGAGCGCCATGGCGGACTCGGACAGCAGCGGCGAGCGCCATGGCGGACTCGGACAGCAGCGGCGAGCGCCATGGCGGACTCAGACAGCAGCGGGGAGCGCCATGGCGGACTCAGACTGCAGCGGCGAGCGCCATGGCGGACTCGGACAGCAGCGCCGAGCGCCATGGCGGACTCCGACAGCAGCGGCGAACGCCATGGCGGACACGGACAGCAGCGGCGAGCGCCATGGCGGACTCGGACAGCAGCGGGGAGCGCCATGGCGGACACGGACAGCAGCGGGGAGCGCCATGGCGGACTCAGACTGCAGCGGCGAGCGCCATGGCGGACTCGGACAGCAGCGCCGAGCGCCATGGCGGACTCAGACAGCAGCGGCGAGCGCCATGGCGGACACGGACAGCAGCGGCGAGCGCCATGGCGGACTCGGACAGCAGCGGGGAGCGCCATGGCGGACACGGACAGCAGCGGGGAGCGCCATGGCGGACTCGGACAGCAGCGGCGAGCGTCATGGCGGACACGGACAGCAGCGGGGAGCGAGCGCCATGGCGGATTCGGCAGCAGCGCCGAGCGCCATGGCGGACTCGGACAGCAGCGCCGAGCTCCATGGCGGACTCGGACAGCAGCGGGGAGCGCCATGGCGGACTCGGACAGCAGCGGCGAGCGCCATGGCGGACTCAGACAGTTAGGGGAGCGCCATGGCGGACTCGGACAGCAGCGGGGAGCGAGCGCCATGGCGGACTCGTACAGCAGCGCCGAGCGCCATGGCGGAGCCGGACAGCAGCGGTGAGCGCCATGGCGGACTCAGACAGCAGCGGCGAGCGTCATGGCGGACTCTGAACTGCAGCGGCGAGCGCCATGGCGGACTCGGACAGCAGCGGGGAGCGCCATGGCGGACTCAGACAGCAGCGGCGAGCGCCATGGCGGACACGGACAGCAGCGGGGAGCGCCATGGCGGACTCGGACAGCAGCGGCGAGCGCCATGGCGGACTCGGACAGCAGCGGCGAGCGCCATGGCGGACTCGGACAGCTGCGGGGAGCGCCATGGCGGACTGGGACAGCAGCGGGGAGCGCCATGACGGACACGGACAGCAGCGGGGAGCGCCATGGCGGACTCGGACAGCAGCGGCGAGCGCCATGGCGGACTCGGACAGCAGCGGGGAGCGCCATGGCGGACTGGGACAGCAGCGGGGAGCGCCATGGCGGACTCAGACAGCAGCGGCGAGCGCCATGGCGGACACGGACAGCAGCGGGGAGCGCCATGGCGGACTCGGACAGCAGCGGCGAGCGCCATGGCGGACTCGGACAGCAGCGGCGAGCGCCATGGCGGACTCGGACAGCTGCGGGGAGCGCCATGGCGGACTGGGACAGCAGCGGGGAGCGCCATGACGGACACGGACAGCAGCGGGGAGCGCCATGGCGGACTCGGACAGCAGCGGCGAGCGCCATGGCGGACTCGGACAGCAGCGGGGAGCGCCATGGCGGACTGGGACAGCAGCGGCGAGCGCCATGGCGGACTCGGACAGCAGCGGGGAGCGCCATGGCGGACTCAGACAGCAGCGGCGAGCGCCATGGCGGACTCGGACAGCAGCGGGGAGCGCCATGGCGGACTCGG
Organism: Scyliorhinus torazame; assembly: GCF_047496885.1. NCBI lineage: Eukaryota > Metazoa > Chordata > Chondrichthyes > Carcharhiniformes > Scyliorhinidae > Scyliorhinus > Scyliorhinus torazame. Next base: position 5,991,887 of record NC_092707.1, on the reverse strand, counting down.
ACAGCAGCGGGGAGCGCCATGGCGGACACGGACAGCAGCGGGGAGCGCCATGGCGGACACGGACAGCAGCGGCGAGCGCCATGGCGGACTCGGACAGCAGCGGGGAGCGCCATGGCGGACTCAGACAGCAGCGGCGAGCCCCATGGCGGACACGGACAGCAGCGGCGAGCGCCATGGTGGACTCAGACAGCAGCGGGGAGCGCCATGGCGGACCCGGACAGCAGCGGCGAGCGCCATGGCGGACTCGGACAGCAGCGGCGAGCACCATGACGGACTCAGACAGCAGCGGCGAGCGCCATGGCGGACTCGGACAGCAGCGGCGAGCGCCATGGCGGACTCGGACAGCAGCGGCGAGCGCCATGGCGGACTCGGACAGCAGCGGCGAGCGCCATGGCGGACTCGGACAGCAGCGGCGAGCGCCATGGCGGACTCGGACAGCAGCGGGGAGCGCCATGGCGGACTCGGACAGCAGCGGCGAGCGCCATGGCGGACACGGACAGCAGCGGGGAGCGCCATGGCGGACTCAGACAGCAGCGGCGAGCGCCATGGCGGACCGGACAGCAGCGGCGAGCGCCATGGCGGACTCGGACAGCAGCGGCGAGCGCCATGGCGGACTCGGACAGCAGCGGCGAGCGCCATGGCGGACCCGGACAGCAGCGGGGAGCGCCATGGCGGACCGGACAGCAGCGGCGAGCGCCATGGCGGACTCAGACAGCAGCGGCGAGCGCCATGGCGGACCCGGACAGCAGTGGCGAGCGTCATGGCGGACACGGACAGCAGCGGGGAGCGAGCGCCATGGCGGACACGGACAGCAGCGGGGAGCGCCATGGCGGACTCGGACAGCAGCGGGGAGCGCCATGGCGGACTCAGACAGCAGCGGCGAGCGCCATGGCGGACTCAGACAGCAGGGGCGAGCGCCATGGCGGACTCGGACAGCAGCGGCGAGCGCCATGGCGGACTCAGACAGCAGCGGCGAGCGCCATGGCGGACACGGACAGCAGCGGGGAGCGCCATGGCGGACTCGGACAGCAGCGGCGAGTGCCATGGCGGACTCGGACAGCAGCGGCGAGCGCCATGGCGGACACGGACAGCAGCGGGGAGCGCCATGGCGGACTCGGACAGCAGCGGGGAGCGCCATGGCGGACTCAGACAGCAGCGGCGAGCGCCATGGCGGACACGGACAGCAGCGGGGAGCGCCATGGCGGACTCGGATAGCAGCGGCGAGCGCCATGGCGGACTCGGACAGCAGCGGCGAGCGCCATGGCGGACTCGGACAGCAGCGGGGAGCGCCATGGCGGACTGGGACAGCAGCGGGGAGCGCCATGGCGGACACGGACAGCAGCGGGGAGCGCCATGGCGGACTCGGACAGCAGCGGCGAGCGCCATGGCGGACTCGGACAGCAGCGGGGAGCGCCATGGCGGACTGGGACAGCAGCGGCGAGCGCCATGGCGGACTCGGACAGCAGCGGGGAGCGCCATGGCGGACTCAGACTGCAGCGGCGAGCGCCATGGCGGACTCGGACAGCAGCGGGGAGCGCCATGGCAGACTCGGACAGCAGCGGGGAGCGCCATGGCGGACACGGACAGCAGCGGGCAGCGCCATGGCGGACACGGACAGCAGCGGCGAGCGCCATGGCGGACTCGGACAGCAGCGGGGAGCGCCATGGCGGACTCAGACAGCAGCGGCGAGCGCCATGGCGGACACGGACAGCAGCGGCGAGCGCCATGGTGGACTCGGACAGCAGCGGGGAGCGCCATGGCGGACACGGACAGCAGCGGCGAGCGCCATGGCGGACTCGGACAGCAGCGGCGAGCGCCATGGCGGACTCAGACAGCAGCGGCGAGCGCCATGGCGGACTCGGACAGCAGCGGCGAGCGCCATGGCGGACCCGGACAGCAGCGGCGAGCGCCATGGCGGACTCGGACAGCAGCGGCGAGCGCCATGGCGGACTCGGACAGCAGCGGCGAGCGCCATGGCGGACTCGGACAGCAGCGGGGAGCGCCATGGCGGACTCGGACAGCAGCGGCGAGCGCCATGGCGGACACGGACAGCAGCGGGGAGTGCCATGGCGGACTCAGACAGCAGCGGCGAGCGCCATGGCGGACCGGACAGCAGCGGCGAGCGCCATGGCGGACTCGGACAGCAGCGGCGAGCGCCATGGCGGACTCGGACAGCAGCGGCGAGCGCCATGGCGGACCCGGACAGCAGCGGGGAGCGCCATGGCGGACCGGACAGCAGCGGCGAGCGCCATGGCGGACTCAGACAGCAGCGGCGAGCGCCATGGCGGACCCGGAAAGCAGCGGCGAGCGTCATGGCGGACACGGACAGCAGCTGTGAGCGAGCGCCATGGCGGACTCGGACAGCAGCGGCGAGCGCCATGGCGGACACGGACAGCAGCGGGGAGCGCCATGGCGGACACGGACAGCAGCGGGGAGCGCCATGGCGGACTCAGACAGCAGCGGCGAGCGCCATGGCGGACCGGACAGCAGCGGCGAGCGCCATGGCGGACTCGGACAGCAGCGGCGAGCGCCATGGCGGACACGGACAGCAGCGGGGAGCGCCATGGCGGACACGGACAGCAGCGGGGAGCGCCATGGCGGACTCAGACAGCAGCGGCGAGCGCCATGGCGGACCGGACAGCAGCGGCGAGCGCCATGGCGGACTCGGACAGCAGCGGCGAGCGCCATGGCGGACTCGGACAGCAGCGGCGAGCGCCATGGCGGACCCGGACAGCAGCGGGGAGCGCCATGGCGGACCGGACAGCAGCGGCGAGTGCCATGGCGGACACGGACAGCAGCGGGGAGCGAGCGCCATGGCGGATTCGGACAGCAGCGGCGAGCGCCATGGCGGACACGGACAGCAGCGGGGAGCGCCATGGCGGACTCGGACAGCAGCGGGGAGCGCCATGGCGGACTCAGACAGCAGCGGCGAGCGCCATGGCGGACTCAGACAGCAGGGGCGAGCGCCATGGCGGACTCGGACAGCAGCGGCGAGCGCCATGGCGGACTCAGACAGCAGCGGCGAGCGCCATGGCGGACTCGGACAGCAGCGGCGAGCGCCATGGCGGACTCAGACAGCAGCGACGAGCGCCATGGCGGACCCGGACAGCAGCGGCGAGCGCCATGGCGGACTCGGACAGCAGCGGGGAGCGCCATGGCGGACTCGGACAGCAGCGGCGAGCGCCATGGCGGACTCAGACAGCAGCGGCGAGCGCCATGGCGGACTCAGACAGCAGCGGGGAGCGCCATGGCGGACTCGGACAGCAGCGGGGAGCGCCATGGCGGACACGGACAGCAGCGGGGAGCGCCATGGCGGACTCCGACAGCAGCGGCGAGCGCCATGGCGGACTCGGACAGCAGCGGCGAGCGCCATGGCGGACTCAGACAGCAGCGGCGAGCGCCATGGCGGAGCCGGACAGCAGCGGCGAGCGCCATGGCGGACTCGGACAGCAGCGGGGAGCGAGCGCCATGGCGGACCCGGACAGCAGCGGCTAGCGCCATGGCGGACTCGGACAGCAGCGGCGAGCGCCATGGCGGACTCAGACAGCAGCGGCGAGCGCCATGGCGGACTCGGACAGCAGCGGCGAGCGCCATGGCGGACTCGGACAGCAGCGGGGAGCGCCATGGCGGACTCGGACAGCAGCGGCGAGCGCCATGGCGGACTCGGACAGCAGCGGGGAGCGCCATGGCGGACTGGGACAGCAGCGGGGAGCGCCATGGCGGACTCGGACAGCAGCGGGGAGCGCCATGGCGGACTCGGACAGCAGCGGCGAGCGCCATGGCGGACTGGGACAGCAGCAGGGAGCGCCATGACGGACTCAGACTGCAGCGGCGAGCGCCATGGCGGACCCGGACAGCAGCGGCGAGCGCCATCGCGGACTCAGACTGCAGCGGCGAGCGTCATGGCGGACTCAGACTGCAGCGGCGAGCGCCATGGCGGACTCGGACAGCAGCGGGGAGCGCCATGGCGGACTCAGACTGCAGCGGCGAGCGCCATGGCGGACCCGGACAGCAGCGGCGAGCGTCATGGCGGACCCGGACAGCAGCGGCGAGCGCCATGGCGGACCCGGACAGCAGCGGCGAGCGTCATGGCGGACTCAGACTGCAGCGGCGAGCGCCATGGCGGACCCGGACAGCAGCGGCGAGCGTCATGGCGGACTCGGACAGCAGCGGCGAGCGCCATGGCGGACTCGGACAGCAGCGGCGAGCGCCATGGCGGACTCGGACAGCAGCGGCGAGCACCATGGCGGACCCGGACAGCAGCGGCGAGCGCCATCGCGGACTCAGACTGCAGCGGCGAGGGTCATGGCGGACTCAGACTGCAGCGGCGAGCGCCATGGCGGACTCGGACAGCAGCGGGGAGCGCCATGGCGGACTCAGACTGCAGCGGCGAGCGCCATGGCGGACCCGGACAGCAGCGGCGAGCGCCATGGCGGACCCGGACAGCAGCGGCGAGCGTCATGGCGGACTCAGACTGCAGCGGCGAGCGCCATGGCGGACCCGGACAGCAGCGGCGAGCGTCATGGCGGACTCGGACAGCACCGGCGAGCGCCATGGCGGACTCAGACTGCAGCGGGGAGCGCCATGGCGGACTCAGACTGCAGCGGCGAGCGCCATGGCGGACTCGGACAGCAGCGGGGAGCGCCATGGCGGACTCAGACTGCAGCGGCGAGCGCCATGGCGGACCCGGACAGCAGCGGCGAGCGCCATGGCGGACTCGGACAGCAGCGGCGAGCGCCATGGCGGACTCGGACAGCAGCGGCGAGCACCATGGCGGACCCGGACAGCAGCGGCGAGCGCCATCGCGGACTCAGACTGCAGCGGCGAGCGTCATGGCGGACTCAGACTGCAGCGGCGAGCGCCATGGCGGACTCGGACAGCAGCGGGGAGCGCCATGGCGGACTCAGACTGCAGCGGCGAGCGCCATGGCGGACCCGGACAGCAGCGGCGAGCGTCATGGCGGACCCGGACAGCAGCGGCGAGCGCCATGGCGGACCCGGACAGCAGCGGCGAGCGTCATGGCGGACTCAGACTGCAGCGGCGAGCGCCATGGCGGACCCGGACAGCAGCGGCGAGCGTCATGGCGGACTCGGACAGCACCGGCGAGCGCCATGGCGGACTCAGACTGCAGCGGGGAGCGCCATGGCGGACTCAGACTGCAGCGGCGAGCGCCATGGCGGACTCGGACAGCAGCGGGGAGCGCCATGGCGGACTCAGACTGCAGCGGCGATCGCCATGGCGGACCCGGACAGCAGCGGCAAGCGCCATGGCGGACTCGGACAGCAGCGGGGAGCGCCATGGCGGACTCGGACAGCAGCGGCGAGCGCCATGACGGACTCGGACTGCAGCGGCGAGCGCCATGGCGGACTCGGACAGCAGCGGCGAGCGCCATGGCGGACTCGGACAGCAGCGGCGAGCGTCATGGCGTACTCAGACTGCAGCGGGGAGCGCCATGGCGGACTCAGACAGCAGCGGCGAGCGTCATGGCGGACTCAGACTGCAGCGGGGAGTGTCATGGCGGACTCAGACTGCAGCGGGGAGTGTCATGGCGGACTCAGACTGCAGCGGGTAGCGCCATGGCGGACTCAGACAGCAGCGGGGAGCGCTATGGCGGACTCGGACAGCAGCGGGGAGCGAGCGCCATGGCGGACTCGGACAGCAGCGGCGAGCGCCATGGCGGACCCGGACAGCAGCGGCGAGCGCCATGGCGGACTCGGACAGCAGCGGCGAGCGCCATGGCGGACTCGGACAGCAGCGGCGAGCGCCATGGCGGACTCGGACAGCAGCGGCGAGCGCCATGGCGGACCCGGACAGCAGCGGCGAGCGCCATGGCGGACTCGGACAGCAGCGGCGAGCGCCATGGCGGACTCGGACAGCAGCGGCGAGCGCCATGGCGGACCCGGACAGCAGCGGCGCGCGCCATGGCGGACTCGGACAGCAGCGGCGAGCGCCATGGCGGACCCGGACAGCAGCGGCGAGCGCCATGGCGGACTCGGACAGCAGCGGCGAGCGCCATGGCGGACTCGGACAGCAGCGGCGAGCGCCATGGCGGACCCGGACAGCAGCGGCGCGCGCCATGGCGGACTCGGACAGCAGCGGCGAGCGCCATGGCGGACCCGGACAGCAGCGGCGAGCGCCATGGCGGACTCGGACAGCAGCGGGGAGCGCCATGGCGGACCCGGACAGCAGCGGGGAGCGCCATGGCGGACCCAGACAGCAGCGGGGAGCGTCATGGCGGACTCGGACAGCAGCGGCGAGCGTCATGGCGGACTCGGACAGCAGCGGCGAGCGCCATGGCGGACTCGGACAGCAGCGGCGAGCGTCATGGCGGACTCGGACAGCAGCGGCGAGCGTCATGGCGGACTCGGACAGCAGCGGGGAGTGCCATGGCGGACTCGGACAGCAGCGGCGAGCGTCATTTCGGACCCGGACAGCAGCGGCGAGCGTCATGGCAGACTCGGACAGCAGCGGGGAGCGCCATGGCGGACTCAGACAGCAGCGGGGAGCGCCATGGCGGACTCGGACAGCAGCGGGGAGCGCCATGGCGGACTCGGACAGCAGCGGGGAGCGCCATGGCGGACTCGGACAGCAGCGACGAGCGCCATGGCGGACTAGGACAGCCGCGACGAGCGCCATGGCGGACTCAGACTGCAGCGGCGAGCGACATGGCGGACTCAGACTGCAGCGGCGAGCGCCATGGCGGACTCGGACAGCAGCGGCGAGCGCCATGGCGGACTCAGACTGCAGCGGCGAGCGCCATGGCGGACCGGACAGCAGCGGCGAGCGCCATGGCGGACTCAGACTGCAGCGGCGAGCGCCATGGCGGACTCGGACAGCAGCGACGAGCGCCATGGCGGACTCAGACTGCAGCGGCGAGCGCCATGGCGGACTCGGACAGCAGCGGCGAGCGCCATGGCGGACTCGGACAGCAGCGGCGAGCGCCATGGCGGACCCCGACAGCAGCGGCGAGCGCCATGGCGGACTCGGACAGCAGCGGGGAGCGCCATGGTGGACCCGGACAGCAGCGGCGAGCGCCATGGCGGACTCGGACAGCAGCGGGGAGCGCCATGGTGGACTCAGACAGCAGCGGCGAGCGCCATGGCGGACTCGGACAGCAGCGGGGAGCGCCATGGCGGACCCCGACAGCAGCGGCGAGCGCCATGGCGGACTCGGACAGCAGCGGGGAGCGCCATGGTGGACTCAGACAGCAGCGGCGAGCGCCATGGCGGACTCGGACAGCAGCGGGGAGCGCCATGGTGGACCCGGACAGCAGCGGCGAGCGCCATGGCGGACTCGGACAGCAGCGGGGAGCGCCATGGTGGACTCAGACAGCAGCGGCGAGCGCCATGGTGGACCCGGACAGCAGCGGCGAGCGCCATGGCGGACTCGGACAGCAGCGGGGAGCGCCATGGTGGACTCAGACAGCAGCGGCGAGTGCCATGGCGGACTCGGACAGCAGCGGGGAGCGCCATGGCGGACTCGGACTGCAGCGGCGAGCGCCATGGCGGACTCGGACAGCAGCGGCGAGCGCCATGGCGGACTCAGACTGCAGCGGCGAGCGCCATGGCGGACTCAGACAGCAGCGGCGAGCGCCATGGCGGACCCCGACAGCAGCGGCGAGCGCCATGGCGGACTCGGACAGCAGCGGGGAGCGCCATGGTGGACCCGGACAGCAGCGGGGAGCGCCATGGCGGACTCAGACAGCAGCGGGGAGCGCTATGGTGGACCCGGACAGCAGCGGGGAGCGAGCGCCATGGCGGACTCGGACAGCAGCGGGGAGCGCCATGGTGGACCCGGACAGCAGCGGCGAGCGCCATGGCGGACTCGGACAGCAGCGGGGAGCGCCATGGCGGACTCAGACAGCAGCGGCGAGCGCCATGGTGGTCTCAGACAGCAGCGGCGAGCGCCATGGTGGACTCAGACAGCAGCGGGGAGCGCCATGGCGGACACGGACAGCAGCGGCGAGCGCCATGGTGGTCTCAGACAGCAGCGGCGAGCGCTATGGCGGACTCGGACAGCAGCGGGGAGCGCCATGGCGGACACGGACAGCAGCGGGGAGCGCCATGGCGGACTCGGACAGCAGCGGGGAGCGCTATGGCGGACTCGGACAGCAGCGGGGAGCGCCATGGCGGACTCGGACAGCAGCGGGGAGCGAGCGCCATAGCGGACTCGGACAGCAGCGGCGAGCGCCATGGCGGACCCGGACAGCAGCGGGGAGCGCCATGGCGGACTCGGACAGCAGCGGCGAGCGCCATGGCGGACTCGGACAGCAGCGGCGAGCGCCATGGCGGACCCGGACAGCAGCGGCGAGCGCCATGGCGGACTCAGACAGCAGCGGCGAGCGCCATGGCGGACTCGGACAGCAGCGGCGAGCGCCATGGCGGACTCAGACAGCAGCGGCGAGCGCCATGGCGGACCCGGACAGCAGCGGCGAACGCCATGGCGGACTCGGACAGCAGCGGCGAGCGCCATGGCGGACCCGGACAGCAGCGGCGAGCGCCATGGCGGACTCAGACAGCAGCGGCGAGCGCCATGGCGGACTCGGACAGCAGCGGCGAGCGTCATGGCGGACTCGGACAGCAGCGGCGAGCGCCATGGCGGACTCAGACAGCAGCGGCGAGCGCCATGGCGGACTCGGACAGCAGCGGCGAGCGTCATGGCGGACTCAGACAGCAGCGGGGAGCGTCATGGCGGACTCAGACAGCATCGGCGAGCGCCATGGCGGACTCGGACAGCAGCGGCGAGCGCCATGGCGGACTCAGACAGCAGCGGGGAGCGCCATGGCGGACTCGGACAGCAGCGGGGAGCGTCATGGCGGACTCAGACAGCAGCGACGAGCGCCATGGCGGACACAGACAGCAGCGGCGAGCGCCATGGCGGACTCAGACAGCAGCGGGGAGCGAGCGCCATGGCGGACTCAGACAGCATTGGCGAGCGTCATGGCGGACTCAGACAGCAGCGGCGAGCGCCATGGCGGACTCAGACAGCAGCGGCGAGCGCCATGGCGGACTCAGACAGCAGCGGCGAGCGCCATGGCGGACTCAGACAGCAGCGGGGAGCGCCATGGCGGACTCGGACAGCAGCGGCGAGCGTCATGGCGGACTCGGACAGCAGCGGCGAGCGTCATGGCGGACCCGGACAGCAGCGGCGAGCGACATGGCGGACTCAGACAGCAGCGGCGAGCGACATGGCGGACTCGGACAGCAGCGGGGAGCGCCATGGCGGACTCGGACAGCAGCGGGGAGCGCCATGGCGGACTCGGACAGCAGCGGCGAGCGCCATGGCGGACCCGGACAGCAGCGGCGAGCGACATGGCGGACTCAGACAGCAGCGGCGAGCGACATGGCGGACTCAGACAGCAGCGGCGAGCGCCATGGCGGACTCAGACAGCAGCGGCGAGCGACATGGCGGACTCAGACAGCAGCGGCGAGCGCCATGGCGGACTCAGACAGCAGCGGCGAGCGTCATGGCGGACTCAGACAGCAGCGGGGAGCGTCATGGCGGACTCAGACAGCAGCGGCGAGCGTCATGGCGGACTCGGACAGCAGCGGGGAGCGCCATGGCGGACTCAGACAGCAGCGGGGAGCGCCATGGCGGACTCGGACAGCAGCGGGGAGCGCCATGGCGGACTCGGACAGCAGCGGGGAGCGCCATGGCGGACTCAGACAGCAGCGGCGAGCTCCATGGCGGACTCGGACAGCAGCGGGGAGCGCCATGGCGGACTCAGACAGCAGCGGCGAGCGCCATGGCGGACCCGGACAGCAGCGGGGAGCGCCATGGCGGACTCAGACTGCTGCGGCGAGCGCCATGGCGGACTCGGAAAGCAGCGGGGAGCGCCATGGCGGACTCGGACAGCAGCGGCGAGCGTCATGGCGGACTCGGAAACCAGCGGCGAGCGTCATGGCGGACCCGGACAGCAGCGGGGAGCGAGCGCCATGGCGGACTCGGAGAGCAGCGGCGAGCGTCATGGCGGACTCGGACAGCAGCGGGGAGCGCCATGGCGGACTCGGACAGCAGCGGCGAGCGCCATGGCGGACCCGGACAGCAGCGGCGAGCGAGCGCCATGGCGGACTCGGACAGCAGCGGCGAGCGCCATGGCGGACTCGGACAGCAGCGGGGAGCGCCATGGCGGACTCAGACTGCATCGGCGAGCGCCATGGCGGACCCGGACAGCAGCGGCGAGCGTCATGGCGGACTCGGACAGCAGCGGCGAGCGCCATGGCGGACCCGGACAGCAGCGGCGAGCGTCATGGCGGACTCGGACAGCAGCGGCGAGCGCCATGGCGGACACGGACAGCAGCGGCGAGCGTCATGGCGGACTCAGACTGCAGCGGCGAGCGCCATGGCGGACTCGGACAGCAGCGGCGAGCGTCATGGCGGACTCGGACAGCAGCGGGGAGCGCCATGGCGGACTCAGACTGCTGCGGCGAGCGTCATGGCGGACTCGGACAGCAGCGGGGAGCGTCATGGCGGACTCAGACTGCAGCGGCGAGCGCCATGGCGGACTCGGACAGCAGCGGCGAGCGTCATGGCGGACTCGGACAGCAGCGGGGAGCGCCATGGCGGACTCGGACAGCAGCGGCGAGCGTCATGGCGGACACGGACAGCAGCGGCGAGCGTCATGGCGGACTCAGACTGCAGCGGCGAGCGCCATGGCGGACTCGGACAGCAGCGGGGAGCGCCATGGCGGACTCGGACAGCAGCGGCGAGCGTCATGGCGGACCCGGACAGCAGCGGGGAGCGAGCGCCATGGCGGACTCGGACAGCAGCGGCGAGCGTCATGGCGGACTCGGACAGCAGCGGGGAGCGCCATGGCGGACTCGGACAGCAGCGGCGAGCGCCATGGCGGACTCAGACAGCAGCGGCGAGCGCCATGGCGGACTCAGACAGCAGCGGCGAGCGCCATGGCGGACTCAGACAGCAGCGGCGAGCGTCATGGCGGACTCAGACAGCAGCGGGGAGCGTCATGGCGGACTCAGACAGCAGCGGCGAGCGCCATGGCGGACTCAGACAGCAGCGGCGAGCGCCATGGCGGACTCGGACAGCAGCGGGGAGCGAGCGCCATGGCGGACTCAGACAGCAGCGGCGAGCGCCATGGCGGACTCAGACAGCAGCGGCGAGCGCCATGGCGGACTCAGACAGCAGCGGGGAGCGCCATGGCGGACTCGGACAGCAGCGGCGAGCGTCATGGCGGACTCGGACAGCAGCGGGGAGCGCCATGGAGGACTCGGACAGCAGCGGCGAGCGCCATGGCGGACTCAGACAGCAGCGGCGAGCGACATGGCGGACTCAGACAGCAGCGGCGAGCGCCATGGCGGACTCAGACAGCAGCGGCGAGCGCCATGGCGGACTCAGACAGCAGCGGCGAGCGTCATGGCGGACTCAGACAGCAGCGGCGAGCGCCATGGCGGACTCAGACAGCAGCGGCGAGCGACATGGCGGACTCAGACAGCAGCGGCGAGCGCCATGGCGGACTCAGACAGCAGCGGCGAGCGCCATGGCGGACTCAGACAGCAGCGGCGAGCGTCATGGCGGACTCAGACAGCAGCGGGGAGCGTCATGGCGGACTCAGACAGCAGCGGCGAGCGTCATGGCGGACTCGGACAGCAGCGGGGAGCGCCATGGCGGACTCAGACAGCAGCGGGGAGCGCCATGGCGGACTCGGACAGCAGCGGGGAGCGCCATGGCGGACTCGGACAGCAGCGGCGAGCGCCATGGCGGACCCGGACAGCAGCGGCGAGCGAGCGCCATGGCGGACTCGGACAGCAGCGGCGAGCGCCATGGCAGACCCGGACAGCAGCGGCGAGCGTCATGGCGGACTCGGACAGCAGCGGGGAGCGCCATGGCGGACTCAGACTGCAGCGGCGAGCGCCATGCGGACCCGGACAGCAGCGGCGAGCGTCATGGCGGACTCGGACAGCAGCGGCGAGCGCCATGGCGGACCCGGACAGCAGCGGCGAGCGTCATGGCGGACTCGGACAGCAGCGGCGAGCGCCATGGCGGACACGGACAGCAGCGGCGAGCGTCACGGCGGACTCAGACTGCAGCGGCGAGCGCCATGGCGGACTCGGACAGCAGCGGCGAGCGTCATGGCGAACTCGGACAGCAGCGGGGAGCGCCATGGCGGACTCAGACTGCAGCGGCGAGCGTCATGGCGGACTCGGACAGCAGCGGGGAGCGTCATGGCGGACTCAGACTGCAGCGGCGAGCGCCATGGCGGACTCGGACAGCAGCGGCGAGCGTCATGGCGGACTCGGACAGCAGCGGGGAGCGCCATGGCGGACTCGGACAGCAGCGGCGAGCGTCATGGCGGACACGGACAGCAGCGGCGAGCGTCATGGCGGACTCAGACTGCAGCGGCGAGCGCCATGGCGGACTCGGACAGCAGCGGGGAGCGCCATGGCGGACTCGGACAGCAGCGGCGAGCGTCATGGCGGACCCGGACAGCAGCGGGGAGCGAGCGCCATGGCGGACTCGGACAGCAGCGGCGAGCGTCATGGCGGACTCGGACAGCAGCGGGGAGCGCCATGGCGGACTCGGACAGCAGCGGCGAGCGTCATGGCGGACCCGGACAGCAGCGGGGAGCGAGCGCCATGGCGGACTCGGACAGCAGCGGCGAGCGTCATGGCGGACTCGGACAGCAGCGGGGAGCGCCATGGCGGACTCGGACAGCAGCGGCGAGCGCCATGGCGGACCCGGACAGCAGCGGCGAGCGAGCGCCATGGCGGACTCGGACAGCAGCGGCGAGCGCCATGGCAGACCCGGACAGCAGCGGCGAGCGTCATGGCGGACTCGGACAGCAGCGGGGAGCGCCATGGCGGACTCAGACTGCAGCGGCGAGCGCCATGCGGACCCGGACAGCAGCGGCGAGCGTCATGGCGGACTCGGACAGCAGCGGCGAGCGCCATGGCGGACCCGGACAGCAGCGGCGAGCGTCATGGCGGACTCGGACAGCAGCGGCGAGCGCCATGGCGGACACGGACAGCAGCGGCGAGCGTCATGGCGGACTCGGACAGCAGCGGCGAGCGTCATGGCGAACTCGGACAGCAGCGGGGAGCGCCATGGCGGACTCAGACTGCAGCGGCGAGCGTCATGGCGGACTCGGACAGCAGCGGGGAGCGTCATGGCGGACTCAGACTGCAGCGGCGAGCGCCATGGCGGACTCGGACAGCAGCGGCGAGCGTCATGGCGGACTCGGACAGCAGCGGGGAGCGCCATGGCGGACTCGGACAGCAGCGGCGAGCGTCATGGCGGACACGGACAGCAGCGGCGAGCGTCATGGCGGACTCAGACTGCAGCGGCGAGCGCCATGGCGGACTCGGACAGCAGCGGGGAGCGCCATGGCGGACTCGGACAGCAGCGGCGAGCGTCATGGCGGACCCGGACAGCAGCGGGGAGCGAGCGCCATGGCGGACTCGGACAGCAGCGGCGAGCGTCATGGCGGACTCGGACAGCAGCGGGGAGCGCCATGGCGGACTCGGACAGCAGCGGCGAGCGCCATGGCGGACTCAGACTGCAGCGGCGAGCGTCATGGCGGACTCAGACAGCAGCGGCGAGCGTCATGGCGGACTCAGACTGCAGCGGCGAGCGCCATGGCGGACCCGGACAGCAGCGGCGAGCGCCATGACGGACTCGGACAGCAGCGGCGAGCGCCATGGCGGACTCGGACAGCAGCGGCGAGCGTCATGGCGGACTCGGACAGCAGCGGCGAGCGTCATGGCGGACTCAGACAGCAGCGGGGAGCGAGCGCCATGGTGGACTCAGACAGCAGCGGGGAGCGCCATGGCGGACTCGGACAGCAGCGGCGAGCGCCATGGCGGACTCGGACAGCAGCGGCGAGCGTCATGGCGGACTCGGACAGCAGCGGCGAGCGTCATGGCGGACTCGGACAGCAGCGGGGAGTGAGCGTCATGGCGGACTCGGACAGCAGCGGCGAGCGCCATGGCGGACTCGGACAGCAGCGGCGAGCGTCATGGCGGACTCGGACAGCAGCGGCGAGCGCCATGGCGGACTCGGACAGCAGCGGGGAGCGCCATGGCGGACTCGGACAGCAGCGGGGAGCGCCATGGCGGACTCAGACTGCAGCGGCGAGCGCCATGGCGGACCCGGACAGCAGCGGCGAGCGTCATGGCGGACTCGGACAGCAGCGGGGAGCGCCATGGCGGACTCGGACAGCAAGCGGGAGCGCCATGGCGGCCTCGGACAGCAGCGGCGAGCGTCATGGCGGACTCGGACAGCAGCGGCGAGCGCCATGGCGGACTCGGACAGCAGCGGGGAGCGCCATGGCGGACTCGGACAGCATCGGCGAGCGTCATGGCGGACTCGGACAGCAGCGGCGAGCGTCATGGCGGACTCGGACAGCAGCGGGGAGCGCCATGGCGGACTCGGACAGCAGCGGCGAGCGCCATGGCGGACCCGGACAGCAGCGGCGGGCGTCATGGCGGACTCGGACAGCAGCGGGGAACGCCATGGCGGACTCGGACAGCAGCGGGGAGCGCCATGGCGGACTCGGACAGCAGCGGCGAGCGCCATGGCGGACTCAGACTGCAGCGGCGAGCGCCATGGCGGACTCGGACAGCAGCGGGGAGCGCCATGGCGGACTCGGACAGCAGCGGCGAGCGTCATGGCGGACCCGGACAGCAGCGGGGAGCGAGCGCCATGGCGGACTCGGACAGCAGCGGCGAGCGTCATGGCGGACTCGGACAGCAGCGGGGAGCGCCATGGCGGACTCGGACAGCAGCGGCGAGCGCCATGGCGGACTCAGACTGCAGCGGCGAGCGTCATGGCGGACTCAGACAGCAGCGGGGAGCGTCATGGCGGACTCAGACAGCAGCGGCGAGCGCCATGGCGGACTCGGACAGCAGCGGCGAGCGCCATGGCGGACTCAGACAGCAGCGGGGAGCGCCATGGCGGACTCGGACAGCAGCGGGGAGCGTCATGGCGGACTCAGACAGCAGCGACGAGCGCCATGGCGGACTCAGACAGCAGCGGCGAGCGCCATGGCGGACTCAGACAGCAGCGGGGAGCGAGCGCCATGGCGGACTCAGACAGCATTGGCGAGCGCCATGGCGGACTCAGACAGCAGCGGCGAGCGCCATGGCGGACTCAGACAGCAGCGGCGAGCGCCATGGCGGACTCAGACAGCAGCGGCGAGCGCCATGGCGGACTCAGACAGCAGCGGGGAGCGCCATGGCGGACTCGGACAGCAGCGGCGAGCGTCATGGCGGACTCGGACAGCAGCGGCGAGCGTCATGGCGGACCCGGACAGCAGCGGCGAGCGACATGGCGGACTCAGACAGCAGCGGCGAGCGACATGGCGGACTCGGACAGCAGCGGGGAGCGCCATGGCGGACTCGGACAGCAGCGGGGAGCGCCATGGCGGACTCGGACAGCAGCGGCGAGCGCCATGGCGGACCCGGACAGCAGCGGCGAGCGACATGGCGGACTCAGACAGCAGCGGCGAGCGACATGGCGGACTCAGACAGCAGCGGCGAGCGCCATGGCGGACTCAGACAGCAGCGGCGAGCGACATGGCGGACTCAGACAGCAGCGGCGAGCGCCATGGCGGACTCAGACAGCAGCGGCGAGCGTCATGGCGGACTCAGACAGCAGCGGGGAGCGTCATGGCGGACTCAGACAGCAGCGGCGAGCGTCATGGCGGACTCGGACAGCAGCGGGGAGCGCCATGGCGGACTCAGACAGCAGCGGGGAGCGCCATGGCGGACTCGGACAGCAGCGGGGAGCGCCATGGCGGACTCGGACAGCAGCGGGGAGCGCCATGGCGGACTCAGACAGCAGCGGCGAGCTCCATGGCGGACTCGGACAGCAGCGGGGAGCGCCATGGCGGACTCAGACAGCAGCGGCGAGCGCCATGGCGGACCCGGACAGCAGCGGGGAGCGCCATGGCGGACTCAGACTGCTGCGGCGAGCGCCATGGCGGACTCGGAAAGCAGCGGGGAGCGCCATGGCGGACTCGGACAGCAGCGGCGAGCGTCATGGCGGACTCGGAAACCAGCGGCGAGCGTCATGGCGGACCCGGACAGCAGCGGGGAGCGAGCGCCATGGCGGACTCGGAGAGCAGCGGCGAGCGTCATGGCGGACTCGGACAGCAGCGGGGAGCGCCATGGCGGACTCGGACAGCAGCGGCGAGCGCCATGGCGGACCCGGACAGCAGCGGCGAGCGAGCGCCATGGCGGACTCGGACAGCAGCGGCGAGCGCCATGGCGGACTCGGACAGCAGCGGGGAGCGCCATGGCGGACTCAGACTGCAGCGGCGAGCGCCATGGCGGACCCGGACAGCAGCGGCGAGCGTCATGGCGGACTCGGACAGCAGCGGCGAGCGCCATGGCGGACCCGGACAGCAGCGGCGAGCGTCATGGCGGACTCGGACAGCAGCGGCGAGCGCCATGGCGGACACGGACAGCAGCGGCGAGCGTCATGGCGGACTCAGACTGCAGCGGCGAGCGCCATGGCGGACTCGGACAGCAGCGGCGAGCGTCATGGCGGACTCGGACAGCAGCGGGGAGCGCCATGGCGGACTCAGACTGCTGCGGCGAGCGTCATGGCGGACTCGGACAGCAGCGGGGAGCGTCATGGCGGACTCAGACTTCAGCGGCGAGCGCCATGGCGGACTCGGACAGCAGCGGCGAGCGTCATGGCGGACTCGGACAGCAGCGGGGAGCGCCATGGCGGACTCGGACAGCAGCGGCGAGCGTCATGGCGGACACGGACAGCAGCGGCGAGCGTCATGGCGGACTCAGACTGCAGCGGCGAGCGCCATGGCGGACTCGGACAGCAGCGGGGAGCGCCATGGCGGACTCGGACAGCAGCGGCGAGCGTCATGGCGGACCCGGACAGCAGCGGGGAGCGAGCGCCATGGCGGACTCGGACAGCAGCGGCGAGCGTCATGGCGGACTCGGACAGCAGCGGGGAGCGCCATGGCGTACTCGGACAGCAGCGGCGAGCGCCATGGCGGACTCAGACAGCAGCGGCGAGCGCCATGGCGGACTCAGACAGCAGCGGCGAGCGCCATGGCGGACTCAGACAGCAGCGGCGAGCGTCATGGCGGACTCAGACAGCAGCGGGGAGCGTCATGGCGGACTCAG
This sequence comes from Scyliorhinus torazame, assembly GCF_047496885.1. Taxonomy (NCBI): domain Eukaryota; kingdom Metazoa; phylum Chordata; class Chondrichthyes; order Carcharhiniformes; family Scyliorhinidae; genus Scyliorhinus; species Scyliorhinus torazame. The sequence goes on along the minus strand of NC_092707.1, from coordinate 5,974,782 downwards.
ACAGCAGCGGCGAGCGCCATGGCGGACTCAGACAGCAGCGGCGAGCGCCATGGCGGACTCGGACAGCAGCGGGGATCGAGCGCCATGGCGGACTCAGACAGCAGCGGCGAGCGCCATGGCGGACTCAGACAGCAGCGGCGAGCGCCATGGCGGACTCAGACAGCAGCGGGGAGCGCCATGGCGGACTCGGACAGCAGCGGCGAGCGTCATGGCGGACTCGGACAGCAGCGGGGAGCGCCATGGAGGACTCGGACAGCAGCGGCGAGCGCCATGGCGGACCCGGACAGCAGCGGCGAGCGCCATGGCGGACTCAGACAGCAGCGGCGAGCGACATGGCGGACTCAGACAGCAGCGGCGAGCGCCATGGCGGACTCAGACAGCAGCGGCGAGCGCCATGGCGGACTCAGACAGCAGCGGCGAGCGTCATGGCGGACTCAGACAGCAGCGGGGAGCGTCATGGCGGACTCAGACAGCAGCGGCGAGCGTCATGGCGGACTCGGACAGCAGCGGGGATCGCCATGGCGGACTCAGACAGCAGCGGGGAGCGCCATGGCGGACTCGGACAGCAGCGGGGAGCGCCATGGCGGACTCGGACAGCAGCGGGGAGCGCCATGGCGGACTCAGACAGCAGCGGCGAGCGCCATGGCGGACTCGGACAGCAGCGGGGAGCGCCATGGCGGACTCAGACAGCAGCGGCGAGCGCCATGGCGGACCCGGACGGCAGCGGGGAGCGCCATGGCGGACTCAGACTGCAGCGGCGAGCGCCATGGCGGACTCGGACAGCAGCGGGGAGCGCCATGGCGGACTCGGACAGCAGCGGCGAGCGTCATGGCGGACTCGGAAACCAGCGGCGAGCGTCATGGCGGACCCGGACAGCAGCGGGGAGCGAGCGCCATGGCGGACTCGGACAGCAGCGGCGAGCGTCATGGCGGACTCGGACAGCAGCGGGGAGCGCCATGGCGGACTCGGACAGCAGCGGCGAGCGCCATGGCGGACCCGGACAGCAGCGGCGAGCGAGCGCCATGGCGGACTCGGACAGCAGCGGCGAGCGCCATGGCAGACCCGGACAGCAGCGGCGAGCGTCATGGCGGACTCGGACAGCAGCGGGGAGCGCCATGGCGGACTCAGACTGCAGCGGCGAGCGCCATGCGGACCCGGACAGCAGCGGCGAGCGTCATGGCGGACTCGGACAGCAGCGGCGAGCGCCATGGCGGACCCGGACAGCAGCGGCGAGCATCATGGCGGACTCGGACAGCAGCGGCGAGCGCCATGGTGGACACGGACAGCAGCGGCGAGCGTCATGGCGGACTCAGACTGCAGCGGCGAGCGCCATGGCGGACTCGGACAGCAGCGGCGAGCGTCATGGCGACCTCGGACAGCAGCGGGGAGCGCCATGGCGGACTCAGACTGCAGCGGCGAGCGTCATGGCGGACTCGGACAGCAGCGGGGAGCGTCATGGCGGACTCAGACTGCAGCGGCGAGCGCCATGGCGGACTCGGACAGCAGCGGCGAGCGTCATGGCGGACTCGGACAGCAGCGGGGAGCGCCATGGCGGACTCGGACAGCAGCGGCGAGCGTCATGGCGGACACGGACAGCAGCGGCGAGCGTCATGGCGGACTCAGACTGCAGCGGCGAGCGCCATGGCGGACTCGGACAGCAGCGGGGAGCGCCATGGCGGACTCGGACAGCAGCGGCGAGCGTCATGGCGGACCCGGACAGCAGCGGGGAGCGAGCGCCATGGCGGACTCGGACAGCAGCGGCGAGCGTCATGGCGGACTCGGACAGCAGCGGGGAGCGCCATGGCGGACTCGGACAGCAGCGGCGAGCGTCATGGCGGACCCGGACAGCAGCGGGGAGCGAGCGCCATGGCGGACTCGGACAGCAGCGGCGAGCGTCATGGCGGACTCGGACAGCAGCGGGGAGCGCCATGGCGGACTCGGACAGCAGCGGCGAGCGCCATGGCGGACCCGGACAGCAGCGGCGAGCGAGCGCCATGGCGGACTCGGACAGCAGCGGCGAGCGCCATGGCGGACACGGACAGCAGCGGCGAGCGTCATGGCGGACTCAGACTGCAGCGGCGAGCGCCATGGCGGACTCGGACAGCAGCGGCGAGCGTCATGGCGAACTCGGACAGCAGCGGGGAGCGCCATGGCGGACTCAGACTGCAGCGGCGAGCGTCATGGCGGACTCGGACAGCAGCGGGGAGCGTCATGGCGGACTCAGACTGCAGCGGCGAGCGCCATGGCGGACTCGGACAGCAGCGGCGAGCGTCATGGCGGACTCGGACAGCAGCGGGGAGCGCCATGGCGGACTCGGACAGCAGCGGCGAGCGTCATGGCGGACACGGACAGCAGCGGCGAGCGTCATGGCGGACTCAGACTGCAGCGTCGAGCGCCATGGCGGACTCGGACAGCAGCGGGGAGCGCCATGGCGGACTCGGACAGCAGCGGCGACGTCATGGCGGACCCGGACAGCAGCGGGGAGCGAGCGCCATGGCGGACTCGGACAGCAGCGGCGAGCGTCATGGCGGACTCGGACAGCAGCGGGGAGCGCCATGGCGGACTCGGACAGCAGCGGCGAGCGCCATGGCGGACTCAGACTGCAGCGGCGAGCGTCATGGCGGACTCAGACAGCAGCGGCGAGCGTCATGGCGGACTCAGACTGCAGCGGCGAGCGCCATGGCGGACCCGGACAGCAGCGGCGAGCGCCATGACGGACTCGGACAGCAGCGGCGAGCGCCATGGCGGACTCGGACAGCAGCGGCGAGCGTCATGGCGGACTCGGACAGCAGCGGCGAGCGTCATGGCGGACTCAGACAGCAGCGGGGAGCGAGCGCCATGGTGGACTCAGACAGCAGCGGGGAGCGCCATGGCGGACTCGGACAGCAGCGGCGAGCGCCATGGCGGACTCGGACAGCAGCGGCGAGCGTCATGGCGGACTCGGACAGCAGCGGCGAGCGTCATGGCGGACTCGGACAGCAGCGGGGAGTGAGCGTCATGGCGGACTCGGACAGCAGCGGCGAGCGCCATGGCGGACTCGGACAGCAGCGGCGAGCGTCATGGCGGACTCGGACAGCAGCGGCGAGCGCCATGGCGGACTCGGACAGCAGCGGGGAGCGCCATGGCGGACTCGGACAGCAGCGGGGAGCGCCATGGCGGACTCAGACTGCAGCGGCGAGCGCCATGGCGGACCCGGACAGCAGGGGCGAGCGTCATGGCGGACTCGGACAGCAGCGGGGAGCGCCATGGCGGACTCGGACAGCAAGCGGGAGCGCCATGGCGGCCTCGGACAGCAGCGGCGAGCGTCATGGCGGACTCGGACAGCAGCGGCGAGCGCCATGGCGGACTCGGACAGCAGCGGGGAGCGCCATGGCGGACTCGGACAGCATCGGCGAGCGTCATGGCGGACTCGGACAGCAGCGGCGAGCGTCATGGCGGACTCGGACAGCAGCGGGGAGCGCCATGGCGGACTCGGACAGCAGCGGCGAGCGCCATGGCGGACCCGGACAGCAGCGGCGAGCGTCATGGCGGACTCGGACAGCAGCGGGGAACGCCATGGCGGACTCGGACAGCAGCGGGGAGCGCCATGGCGGACTCGGACAGCAGCGGCGAGCGCCATGGCGGACTCAGACTGCAGCGGCGAGCGCCATGGCGGACTCGGACAGCAGCGGGGAGCGCCATGGCGGACTCGGACAGCAGCGGCGAGCGTCATGGCGGACCCGGACAGCAGCGGGGAGCGAGCGCCATGGCGGACTCGGACAGCAGCGGCGAGCGTCATGGCGGACTCGGACAGCAGCGGGGAGCGCCATGGCGGACTCGGACAGCAGCGGCGAGCGCCATGGCGGACTCAGACTGCAGCGGCGAGCGTCATGGCGGACTCAGACAGCAGCGGCGAGCGTCATGGCGGACTCAGACTGCAGCGGCGAGCGCCATGGCGGACCCGGACAGCAGCGGCGAGCGCCATGACGGACTCGGACAGCAGCGGCGAGCGCCATGGCGGACTCGGACAGCAGCGGCAAGCGTCATGGCGGACTCGGACAGCAGCGGCGAGCGTCATGGCGGACTCAGACAGCAGCGGGGAGCGAGCGCCATGGTGGACTCAGACAGCAGCGGGGAGCGCCATGGCGGACTCGGACAGCAGCGGCGAGCGCCATGGCGGACTCGGACAGCAGCGGCGAGCGTCATGGCGGACTCGGACAGCAGCGGCGAGCGTCATGGCGGACTCGGACAGCAGCGGGGAGTGAGCGTCATGGCGGACTCGGACAGCAGCGGCGAGCGCCATGGCGGACTCGGACAGCAGCGGCGAGCGTCATGGCGGACTCGGACAGCAGCGGCGAGCGCCATGGCGGACTCGGACAGCAGCGGGGAGCGCCATGGCGGACTCGGACAGCAGCGGGGAGCGCCATGGCGGACTCAGACTGCAGCGGCGAGCGCCATGGCGGACCCGGACAGCAGCGGCGAGCGTCATGGCGGACTCGGACAGCAGCGGGGAGCGCCATGGCGGACTCGGACAGCAAGCGGGAGCGCCATGGCGGCCTCGGACAGCAGCGGCGAGCGTCATGGCGGACTCGGACAGCAGCGGCGAGCGCCATGGCGGACTCGGACAGCAGCGGGGAGCGCCATGGCGGACTCGGACAGCAGCGGCGAGCGTCATGGCGGACTCGGACAGCAGCGGCGAGCGTCATGGCGGACTCGGACAGCAGCGGGGAGCGCCATGGCGGACTCGGACAGCAGCGGGGAGCGCCATGGCGGACTCGGACAGCAGCGGCGAGCGCCATGGCGGACCCGGACAGCAGCGGCGAGCGTCATGGCGGACTCGGACAGCAGCGGGGAGCGCCATGGCGGACTCGGACAGCAGCGGGGAGCGCCATGGCGGACTCGGACAGCAGCGGCGAGCGCCATGGCGGACTCGGACAGCAGCGGCGAGCGCCATGGCGGACCCGGACAGCAGCGGCGAGCGCCATGGCGGACTCAGACAGCAGCGGGGAGCGCCATGGCGGACTCGGACAGCAGCGGCGAGCGTCATGGCGGACTCGGACAGCAGCGGCGAGCGTCATGGCGGACTCGGACAGCAGCGGGGAGCGCCATGGCGGACTCGGACAGCAGCGGGGAGCGCCATGGCGGACTCGGACAGCAGCGGCGAGCGCCATGGCGGACCCGGACAGCAGCGGCGAGCGTCATGGCGGACTCGGACAGCAGCGGGGAGCGCCATGGCGGACTCGGACAGCAGCGGGGAGCGCCATGGCGGACTCGGACAGCAGCGGCGAGCGCCATGGCGGACTCGGACAGCAGCGGCGAGCGCCATGGCGGACCCGGACAGCAGCGGCGAGCGCCATGGCGGACTCAGACAGCAGCGGCGAGCGCCATGGCGGACTCGGACAGCAGCGGCGAGCGCCATGGCGGACTCAGACAGCAGCGGCGAGCGCCATGGCGGACCCGGACAGCAGCGGCGAGCGTCATGGCGGACTCGGACAGCAGCGGCGAGCGCCATGGCGGACTCAGACAGCAGCGGCGAGCGCCATGGCGGACTCGGACAGCAGCGGCGAGCGTCATGGCGGACTCAGACAGCAGCGGGGAGCGTCATGGCGGACTCAGACAGCAGCGGCGAGCGCCATGGCGGACTCAGACAGCAGCGGCGAGCGCCATGGCGGACTCAGACAGCAGCGGGGAGCGCCATGGCGGACTCGGACAGCAGCGGCGAGCGTCATGGCGGACTCAGACAGCAGCGGGGAGCGTCATGGCGGACTCAGACAGCAGCGGCGAGCGCCATGGCGGACTCGGACAGCAGCGGGGAGCGCCATGGCGGACTCAGACAGCAGCGGCGAGCGAGCGCCATGGCGGACTCAGACAGCAGCGGGGAGCGCCATGGCGGACTCAGACAGCAGCGGCGAGCGCCATGGCGGACCCGGACAGCAGCGGGGAGTGCCATGGCGGACTAAGACTGCTGCGGCGAGCGCCATGGCGGACTCGGACAGCAGCGGGGAGCGCCATGGCGGACTCGGACAGCAGCGGCGAGCGTCATGGCGGACTCGGACAGCAGCGGCGAGCGTCATGGCGGACTCGGACAGCAGCGGGGAGCGCCATGGCGGACTCGGACAGCAGCGGGGAGCGCCATGGCGGACTCGGACAGCAGCGGCGAGCGCCATGGCGGACCCGGACAGCAGCGGCGAGCGTCATGGCGGACTCGGACAGCAGCGGGGAGCGCCATGGCGGACTCGGACAGCAGCGGGGAGCGCCATGGCGGACTCGGACAGCAGCGGCGAGCGCCATGGCGGACTCGGACAGCAGCGGCGAGCGCCATGGCGGACCCGGACAGCAGCGGCGAGCGCCATGGCGGACTCAGACAGCAGCGGCGAGCGCCATGGCGGACTCGGACAGCAGCGGCGAGCGCCATGGCGGACTCAGACAGCAGCGGCGAGCGCCATGGCGGACCCGGACAGCAGCGGCGAGCGTCATGGCGGACTCGGACAGCAGCGGCGAGCGCCATGGCGGACTCAGACAGCAGCGGCGAGCGCCATGGCGGACTCGGACAGCAGCGGCGAGCGTCATGGCGGACTCAGACAGCAGCGGGGAGCGTCATGGCGGACTCAGACAGCAGCGGCGAGCGCCATGGCGGACTCAGACAGCAGCGGCGAGCGCCATGGCGGACTCAGACAGCAGCGGGGAGCGCCATGGCGGACTCGGACAGCAGCGGCGAGCGTCATGGCGGACTCAGACAGCAGCGGGGAGCGTCATGGCGGACTCAGACAGCAGCGGCGAGCGCCATGGCGGACTCAGACAGCAGCGGCGAGCGCCATGGCGGACTCAGACAGCAGCGGGGAGCGAGCGCCATGGCGGACTCAGACAGCATTGGCGAGCGCCATGGCGGACTCAGACAGCAGCGGCGAGCGCCATGGCGGACTCAGACAGCAGCGGCGAGCGCCATGGCGGACTCAGACAGCAGCGGCGAGCGCCATGGCGGACTCAGACAGCAGCGGGGAGCGCCATGGCGGACTCGGACAGCAGCGGCGAGCGTCATGGCGGACTCGGACAGCAGCGGCGAGCGTCATGGCGGACCCGGACAGCAGCGGCGAGCGACATGGCGGACTCAGACAGCAGCGGCGAGCGACATGGCGGACTCGGACAGCAGCGGGGAGCGCCATGGCGGACTCGGACAGCAGCGGGGAGCGCCATGGCGGACTCGGACAGCAGCGGCGAGCGCCATGGCGGACCCGGACAGCAGCGGCGAGCGACATGGCGGACTCAGACAGCAGCGGCGAGCGACATGGCGGACTCAGACAGCAGCGGCGAGCGCCATGGCGGACTCAGACAGCAGCGGCGAGCGACATGGCGGACTCAGACAGCAGCGGCGAGCGCCATGGCGGACTCAGACAGCAGCGGCGAGCGTCATGGCGGACTCAGACAGCAGCGGGGAGCGTCATGGCGGACTCAGACAGCAGCGGCGAGCGTCATGGCGGACTCGGACAGCAGCGGGGAGCGCCATGGCGGACTAAGACAGCAGCGGGGAGCGCCATGGCGGACTCGGACAGCAGCGGGGAGCGCCATGGCGGACTCGGACAGCAGCGGGGAGCGCCATGGCGGACTCAGACAGCAGCGGCGAGCGCCATGGCGGACTCGGACAGCAGCGGGGAGCGCCATGGCGGACTCAGACAGCAGCGGCGAGCGCCATGGCGGACCCGGACAGCAGCGGGGAGTGCCATGGCGGACTCAGACTGCTGCGGCGAGCGCCATGGCGGACTCGGACAGCAGCGGGGAGCGCCATGGCGGACTCGGACAGCAGCGGCGAGCGTCATGGCGGACTCGGAAACCAGCGGCGAGCGTCATGGCGGACCCGGACAGCAGCGGGGAGCGAGCGCCATGGCGGACTCGGAGAGCAGCGGCGAGCGTCATGGCGGACTCGGACAGCAGCGGGGAGCGCCATGGCGGACTCGGACAGCAGCGGCGAGCGCCATGGCGGACCCGGACAGCAGCGGCGAGCGAGCGCCATGGCGGACTCGGACAGCAGCGGCGAGCGCCATGGCGGACTCGGACAGCAGCGGGGAGCGCCATGGCGGACTCAGACTGCAGCGGCGAGCGCCATGGCGGACCCGGACAGCAGCGGCGAGCGTCATGGCGGACTCGGACAGCAGCGGCGAGCGCCATGGCGGACCCGGACAGCAGCGGCGAGCGTCATGGCGGACTCGGACAGCAGCGGCGAGCGCCATGGCGGACACGGACAGCAGCGGCGAGCGTCATGGCGGACTCAGACTGCAGCGGCGAGCGCCATGGCGGACTCGGACAGCAGTGGCGAGCGTCGTGGCGGACTCGGACAGCAGCGGGGAGCGCCATGGCGGACTCAGACTGCTGCGGCGAGCGTCATGGCGGACTCGGACAGCAGCGGGGAGCGTCATGGCGGACTCAGACTGCAGCGGCGAGCGCCATGGCGGACTCGGACAGCAGCGGCGAGCGTCATGGCGGACTCGGACAGCAGCGGGGAGCGCCATGGCGGACTCGGACAGCAGCGGCGAGCGTCATGGCGGACACGGACAGCAGCGGCGAGCGTCATGGCGGACTCAGACTGCAGCGGCGAGCGCCATGGCGGACTCGGACATCAGCGGGGAGCGCCATGGCGGACTCGGACAGCAGCGGCGAGCGTCATGGCGGACCCGGACAGCAGCGGGGAGCGAGCGCCATGGCGGACTCGGACAGCAGCGGCGAGCGTCATGGCGGACTCGGACAGCAGCGGGGAGCGCCATGGCGGACTCGGACAGCAGCGGCGAGCGCCATGGCGGACTCAGACAGCAGCGGCGAGCGCCATGGCGGACTCAGACAGCAGCGGCGAGTGCCATGGCGGACTCAGACAGCAGCGGCGAGCGTCATGGCGGACTCAGACAGCAGCGGGGAGCGTCATGGCGGACTCAGACAGCAGCGGCGAGCGCCATGGCGGACTCAGACAGCAGCGGCGAGCGCCATGGCGGACTCGGACAGCAGCGGGGAGCGAGCGCCATGGCGGACTCAGACAGCAGCGGCGAGCGCCATGGCGGACTCAGACAGCAGCGGCGAGCGCCATGGCGGACTCAGACAGCAGCGGGGAGCGCCATGGCGGACTCGGACAGCAGCGGCGAGCGTCATGGCGGACTCGGACAGCAGCGGGGAGCGCCATGGCGGACTCGGACAGCAGCGGCGAGCGCCATGGCGGACCCGGACAGCAGCGGCGAGCGCCATGGCGGACTCAGACAGCAGCGGCGAGCGACATGGCGGACTCAGACAGCAGCGGCGAGCGCCATGGCGGACTCAGACAGCAGCGGCGAGCGCCATGGCGGACTCAGACAGCAGCGGCGAGCGTCATGGCGGACTCAGACAGCAGCGGGGAGCGTCATGGCGGACTCAGACAGCAGCGGCGAGCGTCATGGCGGACTCGGACAGCAGCGGGGAGCGCCATGGCGGACTCAGACAGCAGCGGGGAGCGCCATGGCGGACTCGGACAGCAGCGGGGAGCGCCATGGCGGACTCGGACAGCAGCGGGGAGCGCCATGGCGGACTCAGACAGCAGCGGCGAGCGCCATGGCGGACTCGGACAGCAGCGGGGAGCGCCATGGCGGACTCAGACAGCAGCGGCGAGCGCCATGGCGGACCCGGACGGCAGCGGGGAGCGCCATGGCGGACTCAGACTGCAGCGGCGAGCGCCATGGCGGACTCGGACAGCAGCGGGGAGCGCCATGGCGGACTCGGACAGCAGCGGGGAGCGCCATGGCGGACTCGGACAGCAGCGGCGAGCGCCATGGCGGACCCGGACAGCAGCGGCGAGCGACATGGCGGACTCAGACAGCAGCGGCGAGCGACATGGCGGACTCAGACAGCAGCGGCGAGCGCCATGGCGGACTCAGACAGCAGCGGCGAGCGACATGGCGGACTCAGACAGCAGCGGCGAGCGCCATGGCGGACTCAGACAGCAGCGGCGAGCGTCATGGCGGACTCAGACAGCAGCGGGGAGCGTCATGGCGGACTCAGACAGCAGCGGCGAGCGTCATGGCGGACTCGGACAGCAGCGGGGAGCGCCATGGCGGACTCAGACAGCAGCGGGGAGCGCCATGGCGGACTCGGACAGCAGCGGGGAGCGCCATGGCGGACTCGGACAGCAGCGGGGAGCGCCATGGCGGACTCAGACAGCAGCGGCGAGCGCCATGGCGGACTCGGACAGCAGCGGGGAGCGCCATGGCGGACTCAGACAGCAGCGGCGAGCGCCATGGCGGACCCGGACAGCAGCGGGGAGCGCCATGGCGGACTCAGACTGCTGCGGCGAGCGCCATGGCGGACTCGGACAGCAGCGGGGAGCGCCATGGCGGACTCGGACAGCAGCGGCGAGCGTCATGGCGGACTCGGAAACCAGCGGCGAGCGTCATGGCGGACCCGGACAGCAGCGGGGAGCGAGCGCCATGGCGGACTCGGAGAGCAGCGGCGAGCGTCATGGCGGACTCGGACAGCAGCGGGGAGCGCCATGGCGGACTCGGACAGCAGCGGCGAGCGCCATGGCGGACCCGGACAGCAGCGGCGAGCGAGCGCCATGGCGGACTCGGACAGCAGCGGCGAGCGCCATGGCGGACTCGGACAGCAGCGGGGAGCGCCATGGCGGACTCAGACTGCAGCGGCGAGCGCCATGGCGGACCCGGACAGCAGCGGCGAGCGTCATGGCGGACTCGGACAGCAGCGGCGAGCGCCATGGCGGACCCGGACAGCAGCGGCGAGCGTCATGGCGGACTCGGACAGCAGCGGCGAGCGCCATGGCGGACACGGACAGCAGCGGCGAGCGTCATGGCGGACTCAGACTGCAGCGGCGAGCGCCATGGCGGACTCGGACAGCAGTGGCGAGCGTCATGGCGGACTCGGACAGCAGCGGGGAGCGCCATGGCGGACTCAGACTGCTACGGCGAGCGTCATGGCGGACTCGGACAGCAGCGGGGAGCGTCATGGCGGACTCAGACTGCAGCGGCGAGCGCCATGGCGGACTCGGACAGCAGCGGCGAGCGTCATGGCGGACTCGGACAGCAGCGGGGAGCGCCATGGCGGACTCGGACAGCAGCGGCGAGCGTCATGGCGGACACGGACAGCAGCGGCGAGCGTCATGGCGGACTCAGACTGCAGCGGCGAGCGCCATGGCGGACTCGGACAGCAGCGGGGAGCGCCATGGCGGACTCGGACAGCAGCGGCGAGCGTCATGGCGGACCCGGACAGCAGCGGGGAGCGAGCGCCATGGCGGACTCGGACAGCAGCGGCGAGCGTCATGGCGGACTCGGACAGCAGCGGGGAGCGCCATGGCGGACTCGGACAGCAGCGGCGAGCGCCATGGCGGACTCAGACAGCAGCGGCGAGCGCCATGGCGGACTCAGACAGCAGCGGCGAGCGCCATGGCGGACTCAGACAGCAGCGGCGAGCGTCATGGCGGACTCAGACAGCAGCGGGGAGCGTCATGGCGGAGTCAGACAGCAGCGGCGAGCGCCATGGCGGACTCAGACAGCAGCGGCGAGCGCCATGGCGGACTCGGACAGCAGCGGGGAGCGAGCGCCATGGCGGACTCAGACAGCAGCGGCGAGCGCCATGGCGGACTCAGACAGCAGCGGCGAGCGCCATGGCGGACTCAGACAGCAGCGGGGAGCGCCATGGCGGACTCGGACAGCAGCGGCGAGCGTCATGGCGGACTCGGACAGCAGCGGGGAGCGCCATGGCGGACTCGGACAGCAGCGGCGAGCGCCATGGCGGACCCGGACAGCAGCGGCGAGCGCCATGGCGGACTCAGACAGCAGCGGCGAGCGACATGGCGGACTCAGACAGCAGCGGCGAGCGCCATGGCGGACTCAGACAGCAGCGGCGAGCGCCATGGCGGACTCAGACAGCAGCGGCGAGCGTCATGGCGGACTCAGACAGCAGCGGGGAGCGTCATGGCGGACTCAGACAGCAGCGGCGAGCGTCATGGCGGACTCGGACAGCAGCGGGGAGCGCCATGGCGGACTCAGACAGCAGCGGGGAGCGCCATGGCGGACTCGGACAGCAGCGGGGAGCGCCATGGCGGACTCGGACAGCAGCGGGGAGCGCCATGGCGGACTCAGACAGCAGCGGCGAGCGCCATGGCGGACTCGGACAGCAGCGGGGAGCGCCATGGCGGACTCAGACAGCAGCGGCGAGCGCCATGGCGGACCCGGACGGCAGCGGGGAGCGCCATGGCGGACTCAGACTGCAGCGGCGAGCGCCATGGCGGACTCGGACAGCAGCGGGGAGCGCCATGGCGGACTCGGACAGCAGCGGCGAGCGTCATGGCGGACCCGGAAACCAGCGGCGAGCGTCATGGCGGACCCGGACAGCAGCGGGGAGCGAGCGCCATGGCGGACTCGGACAGCAGCGGCGAGCGTCATGGCGGACTCGGACAGCAGCGGGGAGCGCCATGGCGGACTCGGACAGCAGCGGCGAGCGCCATGGCGGACCCGGACAGCAGCGGCGAGCGAGCGCCATGGCGGACTCGGACAGCAGCGGCGAGCGCCATGGCGGACTCAGACAGCAGCGGCGAGCGCCATGGCGGACCCGGACGGCAGCGGGGAGCGCCATGGCGGACTCAGACTGCAGCGGCGAGCGCCATGGCGGACTCGGACAGCAGCGGGGAGCGCCATGGCGGACTCGGACAGCAGCGGGGAGCGCCATGGCGGACTCGGACAGCAGCGGCGAGCGCCATGGCGGACCCGGACAGCAGCGGCGAGCGACATGGCGGACTCAGACAGCAGCGGCGAGCGACATGGCGGACTCAGACAGCAGCGGCGAGCGCCATGGCGGACTCAGACAGCAGCGGCGAGCGACATGGCGGACTCAGACAGCAGCGGCGAGCGCCATGGCGGACTCAGACAGCAGCGGCGAGCGTCATGGCGGACTCAGACAGCAGCGGGGAGCGTCATGGCGGACTCAGACAGCAGCGGCGAGCGTCATGGCGGACTCGGACAGCAGCGGGGAGCGCCATGGCGGACTCAGACAGCAGCGGGGAGCGCCATGGCGGACTCGGACAGCAGCGGGGAGCGCCATGGCGGACTCGGACAGCAGCGGGGAGCGCCATGGCGGACTCAGACAGCAGCGGCGAGCGCCATGGCGGACTCGGACAGCAGCGGGGAGCGCCATGGCGGACTCAGACAGCAGCGGCGAGCGCCATGGCGGACCCGGACAGCAGCGGGGAGCGCCATGGCGGACTCAGACTGCTGCGGCGAGCGCCATGGCGGACTCGGACAGCAGCGGGGAGCGCCATGGCGGACTCGGACAGCAGCGGCGAGCGTCATGGCGGACTCGGAAACCAGCGGCGAGCGTCATGGCGGACCCGGACGGCAGCGGGGAGCGAGCGCCATGGCGGACTCGGAGAGCAGCGGCGAGCGTCATGGCGGACTCGGACAGCAGCGGGGAGCGCCATGGCGGACTCGGACAGCAGCGGCGAGCGCCATGGCGGACCCGGACAGCAGCGGCGAGCGAGCGCCATGGCGGACTCGGACAGCAGCGGCGAGCGCCATGGCGGACTCGGACAGCAGCGGGGAGCGCCATGGCGGACTCAGACTGCAGCGGCGAGCGCCATGGCGGACCCGGACAGCAGCGGCGAGCGTCATGGCGGACTCGGACAGCAGCGGCGAGCGCCATGGCGGACCCGGACAGCAGCGGCGAGCGTCATGGCGGACTCGGACAGCAGCGGCGAGCGCCATGGCGGACACGGACAGCAGCGGCGAGCGTCATGGCGGACTCAGACTGCAGCGGCGAGCGCCATGGCGGACTCGGACAGCAGTGGCGAGCGTCATGGCGGACTCGGACAGCAGCGGGGAGCGCCATGGCGGACTCAGACTGCTGCGGCGAGCGTCATGGCGGACTCGGACAGCAGCGGGGAGCGTCATGGCGGACTCAGACTGCAGCGGCGAGCGCCATGGCGGACTCGGACAGCAGCGGCGAGCGTCATGGCGGACTCGGACAGCAGCGGGGAGCGCCATGGCGGACTCGGACAGCAGCGGCGAGCGTCATGGCGGACACGGACAGCAGCGGCGAGCGTCATGGCGGACTCAGACTGCAGCGGCGAGCGCCATGGCGGACTCGGACAGCAGCGGGGAGCGCCATGGCGGACTCGGACAGCAGCGGCGAGCGTCATGGCGGACCCGGACAGCAGCGGGGAGCGAGCGCCATGGCGGACTCGGACAGCAGCGGCGAGCGTCATGGCGGACTCGGACAGCAGCGGGGAGCGCCATGGCGGACTCGGACAGCAGCGGCGAGCGCCATGGCGGACTCAGACAGCAGCGGCGAGCGCCATGGCGGACTCAGACAGCAGCGGCGAGCGCCATGGCGGACTCAGACAGCAGCGGCGAGCGTCATGGCGGACTCAGACAGCAGCGGGGAGCGTCATGGCGGAGTCAGACAGCAGCGGCGAGCGCCATGGCGGACTCAGACAGCAGCGGCGAGCGCCATGGCGGACTCGGACAGCAGCGGGGAGCGAGCGCCATGGCGGACTCAGACAGCAGCGGCGAGCGCCATGGCGGACTCAGACAGCAGCGGCGAGCGCCATGGCGGACTCAGACAGCAGCGGGGAGCGCCATGGCGGACTCGGACAGCAGCGGCGAGCGTCATGGCGGACTCGGACAGCAGCGGGGAGCGCCATGGCGGACTCGGACAGCAGCGGCGAGCGCCATGGCGGACCCGGACAGCAGCGGCGAGCGCCATGGCGGACTCAGACAGCAGCGGCGAGCGACATGGCGGACTCAGACAGCAGCGGCGAGCGCCATGGCGGACTCAGACAGCAGCGGCGAGCGCCATGGCGGACTCAGACAGCAGCGGCGAGCGTCATGGCGGACTCAGACAGCAGCGGGGAGCGTCATGGCGGACTCAGACAGCAGCGGCGAGCGTCATGGCGGACTCGGACAGCAGCGGGGAGCGCCATGGCGGACTCAGACAGCAGCGGGGAGCGCCATGGCGGACTCGGACAGCAGCGGGGAGCGCCATGGCGGACTCGGACAGCAGCGGGGAGCGCCATGGCGGACTCAGACAGCAGCGGCGAGCGCCATGGCGGACTCGGACAGCAGCGGGGAGCGCCATGGCGGACTCAGACAGCAGCGGCGAGCGCCATGGCGGACCCGGACGGCAGCGGGGAGCGCCATGGCGGACTCAGACTGCAGCGGCGAGCGCCATGGCGGACTCGGACAGCAGCGGGGAGCGCCATGGCGGACTCGGACAGCAGCGGCGAGCGTCATGGCGGACCCGGAAACCAGCGGCGAGCGTCATGGCGGACCCGGACAGCAGCGGGGAGCGAGCGCCATGGCGGACTCGGACAGCAGCGGCGAGCGTCATGGCGGACTCGGACAGCAGCGGGGAGCGCCATGGCGGACTCGGACAGCAGCGGCGAGCGCCATGGCGGACCCGGACAGCAGCGGCGAGCGAGCGCCATGGCGGACTCGGACAGCAGCGGCGAGCGCCATGGCAGACCCGGACAGCAGCGGCGAGCGTCATGGCGGACTCGGACAGCAGCGGGGAGCGCCATGGCGGACTCAGACTGCAGCGGCGAGCGCCATGCGGACCCGGACAGCAGCGGCGAGCGTCATGGCGGACTCGGACAGCAGCGGCGAGCGCCATGGCGGACCCGGACAGCAGCGGCGAGCGTCATGGCGGACTCGGACAGCAGCGGCGAGCGCCATGGCGGACACGGACAGCAGCGGCGAGCGTCATGGCGGACTCAGACTGCAGCGGCGAGCGCCATGGCGGACTCGGACAGCAGCGGCGAGCGTCATGGCGAACTCGGACAGCAGCGGGGAGCGCCATGGCGGACTCAGACTGCAGCGGCGAGCGTCATGGCGGACTCGGACAGCAGCGGGGAGCGTCATGGCGGACTCAGACTGCAGCGGCGAGCGCCATGGCGGACTCGGACAGCAGCGGCGAGCGTCATGGCGGACTCGGACAGCAGCGGGGAGCGCCATGGCGGACTCGGACAGCAGCGGCGAGCGTCATGGCGGACACGGACAGCAGCGGCGAGCGTCATGGCGGACTCAGACTGCAGCGGCGAGCGCCATGGCGGACTCGGACAGCAGCGGGGAGCGCCATGGCGGACTCGGACAGCAGCGGCGAGCGTCATGGCGGACCCGGACAGCAGCGGGGAGCGAGCGCCATGGCGGACTCGGACAGCAGCGGCGAGCGTCATGGCGGACTCGGACAGCAGCGGGGAGCGCCATGGCGGACTCGGACAGCAGCGGCGAGCGTCATGGCGGACCCGGACAGCAGCGGGGAGCGAGCGCCATGGCGGACTCGGACAGCAGCGGCGAGCGTCATGGCGGACTCGGACAGCAGCGGGGAGCGCCATGGCGGACTCGGACAGCAGCGGCGAGCGCCATGGCGGACCCGGACAGCAGCGGCGAGCGAGCGCCATGGCGGACTCGGACAGCAGCGGCGAGCGCCATGGCAGACCCGGACAGCAGCGGCGAGCGTCATGGCGGACTCGGACAGCAGCGGGGAGCGCCATGGCGGACTCAGACTGCAGCGGCGAGCGCCATGCGGACCCGGACAGCAGCGGCGAGCGTCATGGCGGACTCGGACAGCAGCGGCGAGCGCCATGGCGGACCCGGACAGCAGCGGCGAGCGTCATGGCGGACTCGGACAGCAGCGGCGAGCGCCATGGCGGACACGGACAGCAGCGGCGAGCGTCATGGCGGACTCAGACTGCAGCGGCGAGCGCCATGGCGGACTCGGACAGCAGCGGCGAGCGTCATGGCGAACTCGGACAGCAGCGGGGAGCGCCATGGCGGACTCAGACTGCAGCGGCGAGCGTCATGGCGGACTCGGACAGCAGCAGGGAGCGTCATGGCGGACTCAGACTGCAGCGGCGAGCGCCATGGCGGACTCGGACAGCAGCGGCGAGCGTCATGGCGGACTCGGACAGCAGCGGGGAGCGCCATGGCGGACTCGGACAGCAGCGGCGAGCGTCATGGCGGACACGGACAGCAGCGGCGAGCGTCATGGCGGACTTAGACTGCAGCGGCGAGCGCCATGGCGGACTCGGACAGCAGCGGGGAGCGCCATGGCTGACTCGGACAGCAGCGGCGAGCGTCATGGCGGACCCGGACAGCAGCGGGGAGCGAGCGCCATGGCGGACTCGGACAGCAGCGGCGAGCGTCATGGCGGACTCGGACAGCAGCGGCGAGCGTCATGGCGGACTCAGACAGCAGCGGGGAGCGAGCGCCATGGTGGACTCAGACAGCAGCGGGGAGCGCCATGGCGGACTCGGACAGCAGCGGCGAGCGCCATGGCGGACTCGGACAGCAGCGGCGAGCGTCATGGCGGACTCGGACAGCAGCGGCGAGCGTCATGGCGGACTCGGACAGCAGCGGGGAGTGAGCGTCATGGCGGACTCGGACAGCAGCGGCGAGCGCCATGGCGGACTCGGACAGCAGCGGCGAGCGTCATGGCGGACTCGGACATCAGCGGCGAGCGCCATGGCGGACTCGGACAGCAGCGGGGAGCGCCATGGCGGACTCGGACAGCAGCGGGGAGCGCCATGGCGGACTCAGACTGCAGCGGCGAGCGCCATGGCGGACCCGGACAGCAGCGGCGAGCGTCATGGCGGACTCGGACAGCAGCGGGGAGCGCCATGGCGGACTCGGACAGCAAGCGGGAGCGCCATGGCGGCCTCGGACAGCAGCGGCGAGCGTCATGGCGGACTCGGACAGCAGCGGCGAGCGCCATGGCGGACTCGGACAGCAGCGGGGAGCGCCATGGCGGACTCGGACAGCATCGGCGAGCGTCATGGCGGACTCGGACAGCAGCGGCGAGCGTCATGGCGGACTCGGACAGCAGCGGGGAGCGCCATGGCGGACTCGGACAGCAGCGGCGAGCGCCATGGCGGACCCGGACAGCAGCGGCGAGCGTCATGGCGGACTCGGACAGCAGCGGGGAGCGCCATGGCGGACTCGGACAGCAGCGGGGAGCGCCATGGCGGACTCGGACAGCAGCGGCGAGCGCCATGGCGGACTCAGACTGCAGCGGCGAGCGCCATGGCGGACTCGGACAGCAGCGGGGAGCGCCATGGCGGACTCGGACAGCAGCGGCGAGCGTCATGGCGGACCCGTACAGCAGCGGGGAGCGAGCGCCATGGCGGACTCGGACAGCAGCGGCGAGCGTCATGGCGGACTCGGACAGCAGCGGGGAGCGCCATGGCGGACTCGGACAGCAGCGGCGAGCGCCATGGCGGACTCAGACTGCAGCGGCGAGCGTCATGGCGGACTCAGACAGCAGCGGCGAGCGTCATGGCGGACTCAGACTGCAGCGGCGAGCGCCATGGCGGACCCGGACAGCAGCGGCGAGCGCCATGACGGACTCGGACAGCAGCGGCGAGCGCCATGGCGGACTCGGACAGCAGCGGCAAGCGTCATGGCGGACTCGGACAGCAGCGGCGAGCGTCATGGCGGACTCAGACAGCAGCGGGGAGCGAGCGCCATGGTGGACTCAGACAGCAGCGGGGAGCGCCATGGCGGACTCGGACAGCAGCGGCGAGCGCCATGGCGGACTCGGACAGCAGCGGCGAGCGTCATGGCGGACTCGGACAGCAGCGGCGAGCGTCATGGCGGACTCGGACAGCAGCGGGGAGTGAGCGTCATGGCGGACTCGGACAGCAGCGGCGAGCGCCATGGCGGACTCGGACAGCAGCGGCGAGCGTCATGGCGGACTCGGACAGCAGCGGCGAGCGCCATGGCGGACTCGGACAGCAGCGGGGAGCGCCATGGCGGACTCGGACAGCAGCGGGGAGCGCCATGGCGGACTCAGACTGCAGCGGCGAGCGCCATGGCGGACCCGGACAGCAGCGGCGAGCGTCATGGCGGACTCGGACAGCAGCGGGGAGCGCCATGGCGGACTCGGACAGCAAGCGGGAGCGCCATGGCGGCCTCGGACAGCAGCGGCGAGCGCATGGCGGACTCGGACAGCAGCGGCGAGCGCCATGGCGGACTCGGACAGCAGCGGGGAGCGCCATGGCGGACTCGGACAGCAGCGGCGAGCGTCATGGCGGACTCGGACAGCAGCGGCGAGCGTCATGGCGGACTCGGACAGCAGCGGGGAGCGCCATGGCGGACTCGGACAGCAGCGGGGAGCGCCATGGCGGACTCGGACAGCAGCGGCGAGCGCCATGGCGGACCCGGAGAGCAGCGGCGAGCGTCATGGCGGACTCGGACAGCAGCGGGGAGCGCCATGGCGGACTCGGACAGCAGCGGGGAGCGCCATGGCGGACTCGGACAGCAGCGGCGAGCGCCATGGCGGACTCAGACTGCAGCGGCGAGCGCCATGGCGGACCCGGACAGCAGCGGCGAGCGTCATGGCGGACTCGGACAGCAGCGGGGAGTGCCATGGCGGACTCGGACAGCAGCGGGGAGCGCCATGGCGGACTCGGACAGCAGCGGCGAGCGCCATGGCGGACTCAGACTGCAGCGGCGAGCGCCATGGCGGACCCGGACAGCAGCGGCGAGCGTCATGGCGGACTCGGACAGCAGCGGGGAGCGCCATGGCGGACTCGGACAGCAGCGTGGAGCGCCATGGCGGACTCGGACAGCAGCGGCGAGCGTCATGGCGGACTCAGACTGCAGCGGCGAGCGCCATGGCGGACCCGGACAGCAGCGGCGAGCGTCATGGCCGACTCGGACAGCAGCGGCGAGCGCCATGGCGGACTCGGACAGCAGCGGGGAGCGCCATGGCGGACTCGGACAGCAGCGGGGAGCGCCATGGCGGACTCGGACAGCAGCGGGGAGCGCCATGGCGGACTCGGACAGCAGCGGGGAGCGCCATGGCGGACTCGGACAGCAGCGGGGAGCGCCATGGCGGACTCGGACAGCAGCGGCGAGCGCCATGGCGGACTCGGACAGCAGCGGCGAGCTCCATGGCGGACTCCGACTGCAGCGGCGAGCGCCATGGCGGACTCGGACAGCAGTGGGGAGCGCCATGGCGGACTCGGACAGCAGCGGCGAGCGCCATGGCGGACTCGGACAGCAGTGGGGAGCGCCATGGCGGATTCGGCAGCAGCGGGGAGCGAGCGCCATGACGGACTCGGACAGCAGCGGCGAGCGCCATGGCGGATTCGGACAGCAGCGGCGAGCGCCATGGCGGACTCGGACAGCAGCGGCGAGCGCCATGGCGGACTCGGACACCAGCGGGGAGCGTCATGGCGGACTCAGACAGCAGCGGCGAGCGCCATGGCGGACTCGGACAGCAGCGGCGAGCGCCATGGCGGACTCGGACAGCAGCGGCGAGCGCCATGGCGGACTCGGACAGCAGCGGGGAGCGAGCGCCATGGCGGACTCGGACAGCAGCGGGGAGCGCCATGGCCGACTCGGACAGCAGCGGCGAGCGCCATGGCGGACTCGGACAGCAGCGGCGAGCGCCATGGCGGACCCGGACAGCAGCTGGGAGCGAGCGCCATGGCGGACTCGGACAGCAGCGGGGAGCACCATGGCGGACTCGGACAGCAGCGGGGAGCGCCATGGCGGACTCGGACAGCAGCGGTGAGCGCCATGGTGGACCCGGACAGCAGCGGCGAGCGCCATGGCGGACTCGGACAGCATCTGAGATTAAGCTGCATCTTTCCAAATGGTCATTAATCCTATCCTTCAGGACCCTTCCCATTAACTTACCAACCACCAAAGTAAGACTAACCGGCCTATAATTACCAGGATCATTCCTATTCCCTTTCTTGAACAGAGGAACAACATTCGCCACTCTCCAGTCCTCGGGCAGTATCCCCGTGGACAGTGAGGACCCAAAGATCAAAGCCAAAGGCTCTGCAATCTCATCCCTCGCCTTCCAAAGAATCCTTGGATATATCCCATCTGACCCTTTTTTTAGCTCATTCCTTGCTACCTTGTAACCCTCAAGCGACCCAACTGAACCTTGTTTTCTCATCCTTACATACGCTTCCTTTTTCCTCTTGACAAGACATTCAACCTCTTTTGTGAACCATGGTTCCCTCACACGACCATTTCCTCCCTGCCTGACAGGGACATACCTATCAAGGACACGCAGTATTTGTTCCTTGAACAAGCTCCACTTTTCATTTGTGCCTTTCCCTGACAGTTTCTGTTCCCATCTTATGCTCCCTAATTCTTGCCTAATCGCATCATAATTACCCCTCCCCCAATTATAAACCTTGCCCTTCCGTATGGCCCTATCCCTCTCCATTGCAA
This sequence comes from Scyliorhinus torazame, assembly GCF_047496885.1. Classification (NCBI taxonomy): domain Eukaryota; kingdom Metazoa; phylum Chordata; class Chondrichthyes; order Carcharhiniformes; family Scyliorhinidae; genus Scyliorhinus; species Scyliorhinus torazame. The sequence goes on along the minus strand of NC_092707.1, from coordinate 5,953,597 downwards.
TAGTGAAAGACATCGAATTGTGGTCACTATCTCCAAAGTGCTCTCCCACAAACAAATCTAATACTTGGCCCGGTTCATTACCCAGTACCAAATCCAATGTGGCCCCCCTCTTGTCGGTCTATCCACATATTGTGTCAGGAAACCCTCCTGCACACACTGTACAAAAACTGCCCCATCCGAACTGTTCGATCTATAGAGGTTCCAATCAATATTTGGAAAGTTAAAGTCACCCATGACAACTACCCTGAGACCTCGACAACTATCCATAATCTGTTTTGCAATTTCTTCCTCCACATCTCTATTACTATTTGGGGGCCTATAGAAAACTCCTAACAATGTGACCGCTCCTTTCCTATTTCTAACTTCAGCCCATATTGCCTCAGTAGGCAGATCCCCCTCTGCAGCCGTTAAACTATCTTTGATTAACAATGCTACTCCTCCACCTCTTTTACCACCTTCCCTACTCTTACTGAAACATCTACACCCCGGAACTTCCAACAACCATTCCTGTCCCTGTTCTAACCATGTCTCCGTAATGCCCACAACATCGTAGTCCCAAGTACCAATCCACGCTCCAAGTTCACCTACCTTATTCCGGATGCTCCTTGCATTGAAGTAGACACACTTCAACCCACCTTTCTGTCTGCCGGTACACTCCTGAGACCTTGATACCCTCCTCAGTACCTCACTACTCTCAACACTGGCTTCTGGACTACAGCTCGTTTTCCCATCCCCCTGACAAATTAGTTTAGATTTAATGAATACAGTTTCACATTCACTCTTAATGTGCCGGGCGATTACTATTGGGCCGCCAATGTGGCAATGATACATAAATGGATGATGGAGGGTGAGGGAGCTGCGTGGAAAAGACTGGAGAGAAAGTCCTGTAAAGGGACGAGTTTAGAGGCGCTGGTGACGGCGCCGCTACCGATCTCACCGAAAAGGTTTACCATGAACCCGGTGGTGGCAGCAACATTGAATATCTGGGGACAGTGGAGGCGACAGAGAGGGGTGCGGGGCGCCCTGGTGGGGTCCCCAATCAGGAACAACCATAGGTTCGCCCCAGGAAGAATGGATGGAGGATTTCAGAGCTGGTACCAGTTGGGAATTAGGAGGGTGGGAGATTTATTTATAGATGGGACTTTTGCGAGCTTGGGAGCATTGGAGGAAAAGTATAAGTTGCCCCGGGGAAATTTCTTGAGATATATGCAGGTGAGGGCGTTTACTAGACAACAGGTGAGGGAATTTCCGTTGCTCCCGACACAGGGGATACAGGACAGGGTGCTTTCAGGGGTGTGGGTCGGAGAGGGCAAGGTGTCAGAGATTTACCGAGAGATGAGGGAAGAGGGGGAGGAGTCGGTGGGCGAACTAAAAGGAAAGTGGGAAGAAGAACTAGGGGAGGAGATAGAGGAGGGTATGTGGGCTGATGCCCTAAGCAGGGTAAATTCCTCTTCCTCATGCGCCAGGCTGAGCCTGATTCAATTTAAGGTACTACATAGAGCACACATAACGGGAGCAAGATTGAGCAGGTTCTTTGGAGTGGAGGACAAATGTGGGAGGTGTGGCGGGAGCCCGGCAAACCACGCACATATGTTTTGGGCGTGTCCGGCACTGAAAGGGTATTGGAAGGGAGTGACGGGAGTGATTTCGCGAGTGGTGAAGGCCCGGGTCAAACCAGGCTGGGGGTTAGCTCTATTTGGAGTTGCGGAAGAGCCGGGAGTGCAGGAGGCGAAAGAGGCCGACGTTGTGGCCTTTGCGTCCATAGTAGCCCGGCGCAGGATCCTACTCATGTGGAAGGAGGCGAAACCCCCCGGACTGGAGGCCTGGGTAAACGACATGGCGGGGTTCATTAAACTGGAGCAGATAAAGTTTGCCCTGAGAGGATCGGCTCAAGGGTTCACCAGGCGGTGGCAGCCATTTCTCGACTACCATGGGGAACGTGAGAGGGAAGACAGATGACCAGCAGCAGCAACCCAGGGGGAAGGGGGGGGGTTTAGTTTAGTTTAGTTTAGGTCAAAGATAAAGGGGTTTTGTTACTTGTGTATTGTTAAAAATTTCTGTATTGTTATTGTTGCGTTTGCTTTGTAAGAGGGGAAAAATTGTTGTTGGGGAAAAAAATTTCAATAAAACATATTTTTTTTAAAAAAACTCTTAATGTGCCAGACATTACACATAATGTCACAATATTGAATGGTGGAGCAGGGTCCAAGGGCCTCATGGCCTGCTCCTGCTTTTATATTCCACAGTCCTATGAAAGGCGCTATATAAATATAGGTCTACTGTCATTATTATCAGTGTGAGTTCAACTTAGAAACTGATCTGCAATCTTCAACGTCCAAAAACGACTTTAATTTGTATTTGTGTAAATTGTATTTTGTGTGGAATACATTGAGTCTTACAGCATATCTCAGCTTCATGTGTCTGCTTATATTACATTTCATCATCCAGTGCACTCACTAGCTGGCTTTTAAAGCAGGCCAGCAGCGCGGGTTCAATTCCCGTACCAGCCTCCCCGAACAGGCGCCAGAATGTGGCGACTAGGGACTTTTCACAGTAACTTCATTGAAGCCTACTTGTGACAATACCTCTGACAGCTGTGCACCTTGCTTTCCAGCTTTGATAAGTTTGATAATTCACTGTATTACACGGGCAATGCAGTACGGCACAAAATAGAGAACTGATTATACTCCTGAGGTGGAGCTCCAGCCACAAGTCTATTTGTTGCAAAATAAACACAACCTGAATAGTCATTCGGAGTTTAATTGACAGCGAATTCTGAGATTATGGGCAGCACGGTGGTTAGCACTGCTGCCTCACAGCGCCAGGGACCTGGTTCAATTCCACCCTCGGGTGACTGCGGAGTCTGTACGTTTTCCCCGTGTCTGCGTGGGTTTCCTCCGGGTGCTCCGGTTTGCTCCAGCAGTCCAAAGACGTGCAGGTTAGGTGGATTGGCCATGCTAAATTGCTCCAAAAGTTAGGTTAGGTGGTGTTATAGGGTGGGGATTGGGCCTGGGCGGTGTACTCTTTCGGAGGGTCGGTGCAGACTTGATGGGCCGAATGACTTCCTTTTGCACTCGAGGGATTCTAGGATTAGACTTACTGAATAGTTTTAGTTTTGGCTCAGGTTCCACCCAACATTTTAAGATAATTTGCTCTCCAGGTTGTAGGTCAGAGCCCAGGTTGTAATTTCTAAATTGCTTAGTTTTTTTAAAGCAGTGTGATTGTTAAGATTATTTTTAAAGTTGTGGAGTACAGGCACCGAATAGAAACTACGCTATTAATAGTATTTGTGTTGATGGGGAACTTACTTTGTTCATTTCAAATGATTGCCCTTCTTTCCCTGTCTTGTAAGAAATGTTGGAAGAAATTTGAACAAGGAAGTCAATTGTTGCAGTCTGCCTGTGTTTGTGTGGCAGAACGCCTTTTTAAAATGTATTTACGGGATGTGGGCATCGCTGTTTAGACCAGCATTTATTGCCCATCAGAAGGTGCGTTGCCTTCTTGAACCGCTGCAGTCCTTGAGGTGTAGGTACACCCATTCTGCTGTTAGGGACGGAGTTCCAGGATGTTGCCCCAGCGACAATGAAGGAACAGCGATATATGTCCAAGTCGGGATGGTGAGTAACTTGGAGGGGAACCTCCAGGTGGTGGGGTTCCCAGGTATCTGCTGCTCTTGTCCTTCTAGATGGTAATGGTTGTTGGTTTGGAAGGTGCTGTCAAAGGAACCGTGGCGAGTTGCTGCAGTGCATCTTGTAGATGGTGCACACGACTGCCGCTGTGCGTCGGTGGTGGAGGGATTGAATGTTTGTGGAAGGGGGAGCAATCAAGCGGGGCTGCTTTGTCCTGGATGGTGTTGAGCTTCTTGAGTGTTGTGGGAGCTGCGCTCATCCAGGCAAGTGGAGAGTATTCCATCACATTCCTGACTTGTGTCTTATGGGTGGTGCAGGCTTTGGGGGATCAGGAGGTGAGTTACTCGCCGTACGATTCCTAGCCTTTGACCTGCTCTGGTAGCCACAATATTAATGTGGCTAGTCCAGTTCAGTTTCTGATCAGGATGTTGATTGTGGGGGATTCAGCGATGGTAATTGAATGTCAAGGGGCGGTGATTAGATCCTTTCTTGGAGGAGATGGTCATTGCCTGGCACTTGCGTGGTGCGAATATAACTTGCCACTTTTCAGCCCAAGCCTGGATATTGTCTATTGTCCAGGTCTTGCTTCATTTGGACACGGACTGCTTCATTATCTGAGGAGTCGCGAATGGTGCTGAACATTGTGCAGTCATCAGCGAACACTCCCAATTTTGACTTTATGCTGGAAGGGAGGTCATTGATGAAGCAGCTGAAGATAGTTGGGCCGAGGACACCTTCCTGAGGAACTCCTGCAGTGATGTCCTGGAGCTGAGATGATTGACCTCCAACCACCACAACCATCTTCCTTTGTGCCGGGTCTGACTCCAACCAGCGGAGAGTTTTCTCCCCAATTCATTGACTCCAGTTTAGCTCGGGCTCCTTGATGAAATACTCGGTCAAATGCTGCCTTGATGACAAGGGCAGTCACTCTCACCTCTGGCATTCAGCTCTTTTGTCCATGTTTGAACCAAGGCTGTAATGAGGTCAGGAGCTGAGTGACCCTGACAGAACCCAAACTGAACGTCCGTGAGCAGGTTATTGCTGAGTAAGTGTCGCTTGATAGCACTGTTGAGGACTCCTTCCATCACTTTGCTGATGATGGAGTAGTCTGATAGGGCGGTAATTGGCCCAGTTGGATTTGTCCTGTTTCTTGTGTACAGGACACACCTGGACAATTTGCCACATTTCTGGGTAGATGCCAGTGTTGTAGCTGTACCGGAACAGTTTGGCTAGGGGTGCAGCCAGTTCTGGAGCACATCTTCAGTACTATTGCCGGAATATTGTCAGGGCCCATAGCCTTTGCAGTATCCAGTGCCTTTCCAAATAATGTGTGTCGTGTTGGGTGCTCTGCTACACAGACAAACAAACACGGTTGCGGATGGTACAACTCAGTTTTTACGAACAATATTTACAATGGTAAACTGGTTACTGTGGTTCGTTCATTACCCTTGAATCTGTGGACCTATCCCTAACACGGTCTTGGAGTGGCACTTCGCACATGGTGGATGTCTGAGTGGCTTGCTGTGAGCTCTGTGCCCTGAGCTGCCTCCTGCTGGAATCAGCAGGAAGTGTTGTGTTCCCAGTTTTATAATGTGTATGCTCTTGCCTGTGGTGTTGTGTGTGTATTGATTGGTCCGTTGATCTGTCCATCAGTATGTATGTATGTTTGCACCATGATGTTTACCTGAATATCATGACATCCCCCTTTTTTTTTTTACAAGAACATGTGACTATGTGGTTATAAATAGAGATGTGTACTGAGTGCAGCTGAATGTGTGTGTGTGCAATATCAACAGCATGTACATGAGGCTAAACTATATACATGGGGTGATGTCAGGTGCAACATAGCAATGAGGTTGTACCATAAACAAAACACGTGGAAATGTTAAACGTCAAAACGAACTCCTGCAGCGACAAGGTAAAAGAGAAACATATTAACACTGTGGTGTGATACATCAGTGAGTTCAATGTTCAAACAGGCTCATAAGTCCAGCTTAGTAGGTGGGCGATGAATTCGGGTTGACCGTAAGGGTGGCACACCATTCATCACCCGGATTGACGCTGTTCACTAGAATCGGCTGGTGGGTCCTGCCTGGAGACATCCGGTTCCTATCAATGACCGCAACACGGAAGGCGTCCCGGTCGTCTGTGTCACTGGTTTGGATATCGTCTGGGCACGACTCGTAGTACGGAGGCTGAATGGTCCGCACGTCCCTGCGAGGTTGTCGGAATTGGGGAGCATTGGCAGGTTGAGCTACTCGACAGCAGGCAGCGTAGTGGCCACATCTTGCCACAGCGGAGGCATTGTTGTTTTTGTTTTTTTGATGGTACAATTCAGTTTTACTAACAATATTTACAATGGTAAACTGGTTACTGCGGTTCGTTCATTACCCTTGAATCTGCGGACCTATCCCTAACACTACCTTGGAGTGGCACTTCGCACATGGTGGATGTCTGAGTGGCTTGCTGTGAGCTCTGTGCCCTGAGCGGTGTCCTGCTGGAATCAGTGGGAAGTGTCGTGTTCCCCGTTTTATAGTGTGTATGCTCTTGCCTGTGATTGGCTGTGGTGTTGTGTGTGTATTGATTGGTCCATTGATCTGTCCATCAGTATGTATGTATGTTTGCACCATGATGTTTACTTGAATATCATGACAATGTGAGTGAATCGTATTGGCTAAAGACTGACATCTGTGATGCTGGGACTTCCGGAGGAGACCGAAATGGATCATCCACTCGGCACTTCTGGCTGAAGATTGTTGCGAATGCCTCAGCCTTTTGCACAGATGTGCTGGGCTCCTCCATCATTGAGGTTGGGGATATTTGTGGAGCCTCCTCCTCCAGCGAGTTGTTTAATTGTCCACCGCCATTCACGGCTGGATGTGGCAGGGCTGCAGAGCTTAGATCTGATCCATTGGTTGTGGAATTGCTTAGCTCTGTCTAATACTTGCTGCTTATCCTGTTTGGCATGCAAGTAGACTTGAAATCCAATGGGGTTTCCCCATGCAGGTACAGGCCCTGCTCACAGCAACGGTGATTCGAAATGTTTGCTCAGCTGCCCAGAGAGGCCGCAGACTGGAGAACTAATAGCATTTGCTTTTAATAATCTTTATTAATAATCTTTATTAGAGTCACAAGTAGGCTTACATTAACACTGCAATGAAGTTACTGTGAAAATCCCCTCGTCGCCACATTCCGGCGCCTGTTCGGGTACACAGAGGGACAATTCAGAATGTCCAATTCACCTAACAGCACATCTTTCGGGACTTGTGGGAGGAAACCGGAGCACCCGGAGGAAACCCACGCAGACATAGGGAGAACGTGCAGACTCTGCACAGACAGTGACTCAAGCCAGGAATCGAATCTGGGACCCTGGAGCTGTGAAGTAACAATGCTAACTACTACTGTGCTACCGGCTTTTATGGGCAGCATGGTATAAAAGTTATGGGTCTCTACAGGAGTCATAGCAGAATCCCATTGAAAAATGAATTGAATAAATCATTTGCAAAGGAGAAATTTAAAAGTGTACAGGGCTGGAGGGAGGAATGGGATTAGTGTGGAGACAATAGCACTCACAGGATGGGCTGATTGGCCGTCCTCTGTGCTGCGATATGATTCTAGAATGATTGGATTAGAGCAGCTCCAGTGTCACACGAGTATTTTGTTTTGGAAAGCGGTTTTATCTCACACACTCCAAGAGTAAAAGTTCTCATAGGTGAAACAGCGCTCCAAACAGCAGTCCAATCTCGGTGAAGCATTTGTGATCTGGAGAAGCACAGCTGTGTGAGCCTAACACAGCAATTCACCAAGCAAATAGCCTGCGTCTCCATCCATCTTACTGCTGCAATTGAAAGGGTTACCGTGGGAACAATAGACACATCTTCAAACTCTATCTGTCTCTCGGGTCTAACAATTTTTCTTTTACACTAACTGTAATTTGTTGCGTTAGACTCACGGCGGCACAGTGGTTAGCACTGTTGCCTCACAGTGCCAGGGACCTGGGTTCAAATCCAGCCTCGGGTGACTGTCAGTACAAAGAAGAACAAAGAACAAAGAAAAGTACAGCACAGGAACAGGCCCTACGGCCCTCCATGCCCGTGCCGACCATGCTGCCCTAAACTACAATCTTCTACACTTCCTGGGTCCGTATCCCTCTATTCCCATCCTATTCATGTATTTGTCAAGATGCCCCTTAAATGTCACTATCGTCCCTGCTTCCACCACCTCCTCCGGTAGTGAGTTCCAGGCACCCACTACCCTCTGCGTAAAAAACTTGCCTCGTACATCTACTCTAAACCTTGCCCCTCTCACCTTAAACCTATGCCCCCTAGTAATTGACCGTTCACCCCGTGCCTGCGTGGGTTTCCTCCGGGTGCTCCGGTTTCCTCCCACAGTCCAAAGATGGGTAGGTTAGGTGGATTGGCCATGCTAAATTGCCCCTTAGTGCCCAAAGTTTACGTGTGGTTATGGGGATAGGGTCGGTGCTTTGGTCTGGGTAGGGTGCTCTTTCCGTGGGGTCTGTGCAGTCACGACTGGCCGAATGGCCTCCTTCTGCATCTCTGTAGATTCTTCTGTGAACATACTCAAATGATATTTTCTGTGTACTTAACATTTTATTTGTTGTTTCATTTTAAATCAATAAAATGCTATGCATAGATATTAATTAATAATTGTATTAAAGAACAAAGAAGAAAAGTACAGCACAGAAACAGGCCCTTCGGCCCTCCAAGCCTGTGCCGACCATGCTGCCCGACTAAACTACAAACTTCTACACTCCCGGGTTCAGTATCCCTCTATTCCCATCCTATTCATGTATTTGTCAAGATGCCCCTTAAATGTCACTATCGTCCCTGCTTCCACCACCTCCTCCGGTAGCGAGTTCCAGGCACCCACTACCCTCTGTGGAAAAAACACTTGCCTCGTACATCTACTCTAAACCTTGCCCCTCTCACCTTAAACCTATGCCCCCTAGTAATTGACCCCTCTACCCTGGGGAAAAGCCTCTGACTATCCACTCTGTCTATGCCCCTCATAATTTTGTAGACCTCTATCAGGTCGCCCCTCAACCTCCGTCGTTCCAGTGAGAACAAACCGAGTTTATTCAACCGCTCCTCATAGCTAATGCCCTCCATACCAGGCAACATTCTGGTAAATCTCTTCTGCACCCTCTCTAAAGCCTCCACATCCTTCTGGTAGTGTGGCGACCAGAATTGAACACTATACTCCAAGTGTGGCCTAACTAAGGTTCTATACAGCTGCAACATGACTTGCCAATTCTTATACTCAATGCCCCGGCCAATGAAGGCAAGCATGCCGTATGCCTTCTTGACTACCTTCCCCACCTGTGTTGCCCCTTTCAGTGACCTGTGGACCTGTACTCCTAGATCTCTCTGACTGTCAATACTCTTGAGGGTTGTTTTTTAAAAATATATCTTTATTCAAATTTAACAGATTTTCACCAAACCACCCCCCCTACAGAAAAGAGAAACAAGAACATAAGAACACAACCCGCAAGAATTATACATAGAATTTCCCCAAACTACCATAACCCCCCATGTAACAATAAAAACACAATAGGGAAACACCCCACCCTAACCCAAACGTCACCCCAAAAGAGCCCCCCCCCGGGTTGCTGCTGCTGACCTCCTCCTAACGCTCCACGAGAAAGTCTCGGAACGGTTGCCACCGCCTGAAGAACCCTTGCACAGACCCTCGCAAGGCAAACTTTATCCTCTCTAGCTTGATGAACCCTGCCATGTCATTAATCCAGGCTTCCACCCTGGGGGGCTTCGCAACCTTCCACAGTAACAAAATCCTCCGCCGGGCTACCAGGGACGCAAAGGCCAGAATAACGGCCTCTTTCACCTCCTGCACTCCCGGCTCGTCCGATACCCCAAACTCTTGAGGGTTCTACCATTCACTGTATAGTCCCCACCTGTACTAGACCTTCCAAAATGCATTACCTCTTTGTCCGGATTAGACTCCATCTGCCACCTCTCCGCCCAAGTCTCCAAACGATCTAAATCCTGCTGTATCCTCTGACAGTCCTCATCGCTATCTGCAATTCCACCAACTTTTGTGCCGTCTGCAAACTTACTAATCAGACCAGTTACATTTTCCTCCAAGTCATTTATATATACTACAAACAGCAAAGGTCCCAGCACTGATCCCTGCGGAACACCACTAGTCACAGCCCTCCAATCAGGAAAGCACCCTCCCATTGCTACTCTCTGCCTTCTATGACCTAGCCAGTTCTGTATCCATCTTGCCAGCTCACCCTGATCCCGTGTGACTTCACTTTTTATACCAGTCTGCCATGAGGGACCTTGTCAAAGGCCTTACTGAAGTCCATATTGACAACATCCACTGCCCGACCTGCATCAATCATCTTTGTGACCTCCTCAAAAAACTCTATCAAGTTAGTGAGACATGACCTCCCCTTCACAAAACCGTGCTGCCTCTTGCTAATACGTCCATTTGCTTCCAAATGGGAGTAGATTCTGTCTCGAAGAATTCTCTCTGGTAATTCCTACCACTGACATAAGGCTCACCGGCCTGTAGTTCCCTGGATTATTCTTGCTACCCTTCTTAAACAAAGGAACAACATTGGCTATTCTTCAGTCCGCCGGGACATCACCTGAAGACAGTGAGGATCTAAAGATTTCTGTCAAGGCCTCAGCAATTTCCTCTCTAGCCTCCTTCAGTATTCTGGGGTAGATCCCATCAGCCCCTGGGGACTTATCTACCTTAATATTTTTTAAGACGCCCAACACCTCGTCTTTTTGGATCTCAATGTGACCCAGGCTATCTACACACCCTTGCTCAACATCTACCAATTCCTTCTCTTTGGTGAATACTGATGCAAAGTATTCATTTAGTACCTCGCCCATTTCCTCTGGCTCCACACATAGATTCCCTAGTTCTCCCTCAATTTTTTCACCTTCTGGCCTATTGCTCCGGTACCCACCCCCCTGCCATACTAGTTGAAACCCTCTTGTGTGGCACTAGCAAACCTCACGGCCAGGATATTTATGCCTCTCCAGTTTAGATGCAACTAAACTTCTTATACAGGTCACACTTGCCCCGGAAGAGCTCCCAGTGGTCCAGATAACTGAAACCATCCCTCCTACACCAGCTGTTTAGCCACTTGTTTAGCTGCTCTATCTTCCTATTTCTAGCCTCATTGGCACGTGCCACAGGGAGTAATCCCGAGATTACAACCCTAGAGGTCTTGTCTTTTAACTTTCTGCCTAGCTCCCTGCACTCCTGCTGCAGGACCTCATCCCCCTTCTTGCCTATGTCGTTAGTACCTAGATGTACCAGGACCTCTGCCTGTTTGCCCTCCCCCTTCAGGATTCCCGCTACCCGTTCTGAGATATCCTGGACCTTGACACCAGGGAGGCAACATACCATCCTGGAGTCTCTTTCACATCCACAGAAGCACCTATCTGTGCCCCTGACTATAGAGTCCCCTATGACTTTTGCTCTTCTGCGCTTTGACCCTTCCTGCTGAACATCAGAGCCAGCCGTGGTGCCACTGCTCTGACTGCTGCTGTTTTCCCAATAGGCTATTCCCCCCAACAGTATCCAAGGCAGTATACCTGTTCGAGAGGGGGACGACCACAGGGGATTCCTGCACTGACTGCCTGCCCCTTCTGGTGGTCACCCATCTCTCTGCGTGCACCTTGGGTGTGACCACATCTCTATAACTCCTATCTATGATGCTTTCCGTCACCTGCATGCTCCTCAGTGCATCCAATTGTTGCTCCAACCGAACCACGCAGTCTGTGAGGAGCTGTCACTGGTTACACTTGCTGCAGAGGTAGTCGACTGGAACGCTGGAAGCGTCGCAGATCTGCCACATCTCACAGTTGGAGCACTGCACCCCGCTGAGTGACAGTTAAGCACTAATTAATTAATTTAAAATATTGTTAGATTGAGTTACAATTAACTATACGGCCCTGACGCTAGATTTTTAGTGTAAAATTAAATGCTAAATGCCAATCTCTGCCCTCCGATTTAGTTACTCCACTATCTAGTTAATCAATTAGATTTTTTTTGCAATATTATTTTATTTTCTAAATTTAACAGATTCCCAACCAGCCAATCAGGTCACAGCTTTACTGTGAACACACAATTTGAAAAGGTAATAAAAATCACTTACCTTCCCAGGTAGCTCTCTGGTTCTCTCCCTGCAGATTAACAGTTACAGGCCAGAAGAAAGAGAACAAAACGGTAGGGACAAAACACCTTCTCCCACTCTGCACCGAATTACCTCACTGCACCAAATTACCAATACTATATTATTTTATGCAGATCCACCCCCTGGGGCAGCTCTGCACCCCCCACCCCCCCAAATCTACCACCTGGGGCAGCTCTGCACCCCTCACACCCCCAAATCCACCCCCTGGGCAGCTCTGCACCCCCCACACTGCCAAATCCACTGCCTGGGGCAGCTCTGCACCCCTCACCCCCCCAAATCCACCCCCTGAGCAGCTCTGCACCCCCCCCCCATTCACTCCCTGGAGCGGCTCTGCACCCCACCACCCCCAAATCCACCCCCTGGGCTTTTCCACTCCCCAGTGACAGATCTATCCCCTAACTCTAAGGCTAATCAATTAGCAAGTGGTGTGTAGTGCTAGGAACCTGCCGATAACAGTACCCCACCCCCCCCCCAAATGAGGACGCCCCGCTATTAATTCCCCCCTCTTCAGGCACCCCCCCCTAAGCTCCTATACAGCACACCCTCCCTTCTAGCACTCCCACCCATCACTCCCCTCAACCTCCTGGAGGCCCCTATTTACCTGCCCAGCACTCCCCCACCCTTCAAACCCCCCCACCCTTGTTTCATGGGCATGGCCCCCTCACCCTTGCACTGCCACCCTGGCAAAGCCCGGGTGCCCACATTCCAGGGGGAGGGCTAGGGTGCCATTCTGCTCTTACTCTGACCACCCAGGTGTCTCCGATGGCCCGGGAGACCCCCCGGGTGCCGTTCCACCTGCTCCATGTTTGTGTGGATCAGCACTGAACGGTGCCAGGCTGCACCATCCCTGGGGAGGCCAGTGGATCCTGGGCAGGTAGATTGTAAGTAGGTTTATGACCTACTTCTGATAGGGTTATTCAGTCCCACCCATTTGGAGCTGTGATCTGACTCTGACGTTTCGAGTGACTTCGGAAAATCCCGGGAGGCGTGGAGGCTGTCGGGAGGCTCGCTGCAGACCACTCCCGGGATTCTGCGGCCCTGATGTGCTCTCGCTGGAGGGAAAGGAGGGGGCAGGGCAGGACTGATGAAAGGATTTTCCTAGTTTGGTATTTTGCTTCTCCCTGCTGATTGGATGACTATGGGATGGGTGGGGTGGGGAGGTATGCTATGCCACGATGGGACAGGCTTCATGGACTTTGTCTTTCTCAGTCGTAGCTACAACTATGTAAAATATCCCGTCACAGAGGAACTGAATGGTGAAGCTGTTCAGAATACCGGCCTTTCCCCTCGGAGACAGCTTTTGGGCCCCCCCCCCCACCTAAGTTGGATGTATGGGTTCAATGTGAAATACCTTTAGGCGGTTCCCAGTGGACATCAGTTAGAAGCAGTTGAATAGAAAATGCTGACTAACCACAGGTGTGTTTCAGGAGACAACCGTCTTAGCCGCATCTACTAAATATTGTACAAACACCTCAAACAAACCGCAGGCAACATGTATTCCACAGACTGGTATTTACTGAAGAAAATCATCTATCATTCAGGATCCACGGAAATAAGACACTCAGGATACAAAAATCTTCTCACTCTGCTTTTCATCTCATCATTTTACATACAAACACACTAACAGCTGAAGGTTCACATACACACGCATGTGAGCAACACTGAAATCACATGACTAAATGACAGTCTGTCACTGAATCAGAAATACAATTAACGTGTGGTTGGTGGCTAAGGAATTGCACAATTCTGATTAAAACCCAGAACTGCAGCAAATTCGATGGTAATTGTCAACCTTTATGCAGAGGGATATCAGGTAGCTGGTGTGGGAAATACACATCTTTAATTTAGTAAAAGGTCCCGAGGCGCTTAGCAAAGAAAATCTGACAGTGAGCCACGTGGAATATTAGAACAAATTACCAATATATTGGTCAAAGGAGTTGTAAAAAGGGAATAGAGGGGTGGGGGGGTTTGGAGAAGGAATTCTAGAGCCTACAGCTCAGCTTCCAATTAAAAATGGGAACACAAGAGGCCAGTACAGAGATCTCAGCGGGTTGTAGGAGGTTACAGAGGTAGGGAGGTGAGGCCACAGGGAGATCTGAAAACAAGGCTGAGAATTTTAAAATCAAGACCAAAAGCCGATGGAGGTTAGTGAGCGCAGGAGAGAAAGGAGAACAGAGCATGCTGAGAGTTAGGAGCAGAGTTGTGGATGGGGTTCCTGGAGGGTGGAAGATCAGAGTTTAATCTGGAGTGTCAAGAATAGAGATGACACAAGTGGCAAAAGCAGCAAATGAACAGAGGCAGAGGCAGCATTAGGTGATGTTACAGAGGTGGAAATAGTCTTAGTGATGGTACGGATATGTGGTCGGAGTCAAATATGATACCGAGGTTACCGGCAGTCTGCATTAATCTATACAGGTGCCATGGATGAAAACAAAGAACAAAGAAAAGTACAGCACAGGAACAGGCCCTTCGGCCCTCCAAGCCCGTGCCGACCATACTGCCCGACTAAACTACAATCTTCTACACTTCCTGGGTCCGTATCCCTCTATTCCCATCCAATTAATGTATTTGTCAAGATGCCCCTTAAATGTCACTATCGTCCCTGCTTCCACCACCTCCTCCGGCAGCGAGTTCCAGGCACCCACTACCCTCTGTGTAAAAAAACTTGCCTCGTACATCTACTCTAAACCTTGCCCCTCTCACCTTAAACCTATGCCCCCTAGTAATTGACCCCTCTACCCTGGGGAAAAGCCTCTGACTATCCACTCTGTCTATGCCCCTCATCATTTTGTAGACCTCTATCAGGTCGCCCCTCAACCTCCGTCGTTCCAGTGAGAACAAACCGAGTTTATTCAACCGCTCCTCATAGCTAATGCCCTCCATACCAGGCAACATCCTGGTAAATCTCTTCTGCACCCTCTCTAAAGCCTCCACGTCCTTCTGGTAGTGTGGCGACCAGAATTGAACACTATACTCCAAGTGTGGCCTAACTAAGGTTCTAATAACAACAATAACCTTTTATTGTCACAAGTATGAAGTTACTGTGAAAAGCCTCTAGTCGCCACATTCCGCCGCCTGTTCGGGGAGGCTGGTACGGGATTTGAACCTACGCTGCTGGCCTTGTTCTGCATCGCAAACCAGCTACCTAGCCCACTGAGCTAAACCAGCTCATCTCATGGGGAGTTAGGTTTGTGGTAGGGATCAACAATGATAGTTTTACTCTTCCCAATATTTAGTTGTGGGGGGGGGGGGATTTCTGCTCCTCAGTACTGGATGTCAGATAAGCAGTCTGATAGAGGCAATGGAGGGTTCAGGGGAGGGTGTGGGGAGGTAGAGCTGGGTGTCATCGGTGTCCATGTGGGAACTGACCCTGTGCTTTCAGAGAATTTCAATAGGGGGACAGTTGGTGGTTGAGAAATGAGAGGGTGACTAGGATAGATCCTGGGTGCGGACAGGCACCAAGCTCCTACCCAGCGCAATAGCAACATCTTTCTGAGGTTAGGACTGTATTCAGGAACCTTCACTCCCTCCTGAACGGGAGTGTTTGATGTCAAAAGTTCAATTAACAGCACCATTATTCCTCAGTGAGGATGATTAAATAAATACTCCTTACAACCCGAGCAGCCTGTTCTCCGTGTCTTTGTCATCTTTTAACCACAGCAGATTAAAATGAGATGGGTTTACAATGGTTGACGTGGATTCGGTCCATTCAGGAGTCACGTAGGAGGGTTTCAGTGACATTTTTAAGCCAAGTTGGGGATCATTTCAGATCCTGAAGCAATTACGGGTAATTCTGCAAATTTACTGAACCACTTTTTAATCACACACCTCATAATTGTACAATGGTGGATTTGAACAGCTGTTAGATATTTACAAGGTGCAAGTTGTAAAGCAAATTCAGCACAAACAATGAACGTTAAATGAACAGCGCCCTCGGGGTTTTGCACCTGACGGTTAATGCGGTGTGTGTATAAAGTACTTTCGACGCGGGTTGATTTGATTGGATTCAGTCAACTTCACAGCTGGCATTTTGACCGCTCTGTGCCGGACACACAGCGCTGGGGCGCAGTGCTGTGATTTCCTCGCTGTCATCTACATCGTTGATGAGATGACATTCCAAGGAGGATTCATTTGAATAATTTCTCTCCTTCAGTTCCTTGGCATTATTATACTTGGCAGAAAGGCCATTTCACACCATCCCACTGTTCACAGTGTGCTCAGAGGACAAAGTTGTTTCAATTTGGAAAGAAAGAAAGTGGCTTTTCTTGGGCTTTTTAGTTGTGGGGTCGATGTTGCTGGGAAATACCTCCTCTCCCGCAGAGAGCTCCATTCCTTTCCTGGCTTTCCTCTTTGCGTTCTTCTTTTCCCGTTTATGAGCGGCAGCTATGTTGGCGATCACCTGCAGAGACAAAACACAACTATTCACCGGGCTCAGATTTCATTTCCCCCTTTTGATATCTCCAACATTAAACCGCCTCAAGAGACAATAATGAAACACAATTTTAAAAAAACCTTCGAAACTCATGTCAAAATAAAAGACAAGTTTTTGTCCCCGAACAGGCGCCGGAATGTGGCGACTAGGGGCCTTTCACAGTAACTTCATTTGAAGCCCACTTGTGATAATAAGCGATTTTCATTTCATTTTCATTCATGTGTCAATGTTCAGCAAATAGCTAACGTGCAAATTTGGTGAATATTCTTTGAATCAGATATGTTTTGTAAGCTGTGCGTTGAAACGGTTTGGAGAGCAGTGGGAGGAAGGATGCATTAAATCAGAGTTTCAATCAGTCTCCGACACACAGAACCTTCAACCTGTTTTAAAGTCTTCAAATCCAAGTCATTAGGAAATCCACAGGAGTAGAAGTTATTTACCCTGAAGAGATGCTGATCCACACATAGCCCCACCAAACAGGAAGATTTTCTTATCTATTACTTCACATAATCTCATACGCTAGTTGTTGAAGCAGTTATTTATAATAATCTTTATTATTGTCACAAGTAGGCTTATATTAACACTGCAATGAAGTTACTGTGAAAATCCCCTAGTCGCCACACTCCGGTGCCTGTTCGGGTACACGGAGGGAGAATTCAGAATGTCCAAATTACCTAACAAGCACGTCTTTTGGGACTTGTGGGAGGAAACCGGAGCACCCGGAGGAAACCCACGCAGACACAGGGAGAACGTGCAGACTCCGCACAGACAGTGACCCAAGCCGGGAATCGAACCTGGGACCCTGGAGCTGTGAAGCAACAGTGCTAACCACTGTGCTACCATGCTGCCTATCGGAAGTAACTTCCACTCGGCTCACTAACATAACAAATGATCAGCACTAACCCCTGGGTAGAGCTACCACCAACGCTGGACGCAAAATTCAGGCTTTTCCAGCGTCCAGTTCTATAAACTGATACCTATGATCAAATCTGACAAATCCCCGATTAGAAGGACATGAGGTTAGCCGTGCCTCACAGAGGGGAGCCATTTGTCAAGCTCCCTCACACTTACCATTTCTTGAACTGCATTTTGCTGCTCACTCACAGAATTGGTGAACTCGTCTATGCTTTCAGTTTTGATGCCACAGCTTTCTGGTGATCTGTACTCATGTGCAATTTCAAACTTTCCCTGGAATCACATGAATATTAACATTTCAACTGAATTCAATTTCACTTAATTATTCATACGGAAATTAATTGCGGGTAACAGTGCTCGTTTAATAGAGTCTCTCTCTCTCTCTGGTCAGCTGAAAATATTCAAGGTGTTCAGTCACTATTCTTAATTATAAACTCTAGTAAATTCTCAACAACAGGTAGTAAGCTAATAAGCTGTAGATGGGAGCTAAAGGTACTTTATTGTCATATTTGTTTTGGATTTGAGCGAGAAATTTGAACTACACCAAAAGTAGAAACATTGTGCTCTCAAAGAATTTTTACTAGAGTAAAGAGTATCATGAACAATGAGAATCGCCCCGTCTGTACTTTGCATCAGTATCCACCAAAGAGAAGAAATTGGTGGATGTTGAGTCTGGAGAAGGGTGTGTAGATAGCCTGGGTCACATTGAGATCCAAAAAGACGAGGTGTTGGGTGTCTTAAAAAATATTAAGGTAGATAAGTCCCCAGGGCCTGATGGGATTTACCCCAGAATACTGAAGGAGGCTGGAGAGGAAATTGCTGAGGCCTTGACAGAAATCTTTGGATCCTCACTGTCTTCAGGTGATGTCCCGGAGGACTGGAGAATAGCCAATGTTGTTCCTCTGTTTAAGAAGGGTAGCAAGGATAATCCAGGGAACTACAGGCCGGTGAGCCTTACTTCAGTGGTAGGGAAATTACTGGAGAGAATTCTTCGAGACAGGATCTACTCCCATTTGGAAGCAAATGGACGTATTAGTGAGAGGCAGCATGGTTTTGTGAAGGGGAGGTCGTGTTTCACTAACTTGATAGAGTTTTTCGAGGAGGTCACTAAGATGATTGATGCAGGTAGGGCAGTGGATGTTGTCTATATGGACTTCAGTAAGGCCTTTGACAAGGTCCCTCATGGTAGACAAGTACAAAAGGTGAAGTCACACGGGATCCGGGGTGAGCTGGCAAGGTGGATACAGAACTGGCTAGGTCATAGAAGGCAGAGAGTAGCAATGCAAGGATGCTTTTCTAATTGGAGGGCTGTGACCAGTGGTGTTCCACAGGGATCAGTGCTGGGACCTTTGCTGTTTGTAGTATACATAAATGATTTGGAGGAAAATGTAACTGGTCTGATTAGTAAGTTTATGGACGACACAAAGGTTGGTGGAATTGCGGATAGCGATGAGGACTGTCAGAGGATACAGCAGGATTTAGATTGTTTGGAGACTTGGGCGGAGAGATGGCAGATGGAGTTTAATCCGGACAAATGTGAGGTAATGCATTTTGGAAGGTCTAATGCAGGTAGAGAATATACAGTGAATGGTAGAACCCTCAAGAGTATTGAAAGTCAAAGAGATCTAGGAGTACAGGTCCACAGGTCACTGAAAGGGGCAACACAGGTGGAGAAGGTAGTCAAGAAGGCATACGGCATGCTTGCCTTCATTGGCCGGGGCATTGAGTATAAGAATTGGCAAGTCATGTCGCAGCTGTATATAACCTTACTTAGGCCACACTTGGAGTATAGTGTTCAATTCTGGTCGCCACACTACCAGAAGGATGTGGAGGCTTTAGAGAGGGTGCAGAAGAGATTTACCAGAATGTTGCCTGGTATGGAGGGCATTAGCTATGAGGAGAGGTTGAATAAACTCGGTTTGTTCTCACTGGAACGAAGGAGGTTGAGGGGCGACCTGATAGAGGTCTACAAAATTATGAGGGGCATAGACAGAGTGGATAGTCAGAGGCTTTTCCCCGGGGTAGAGGGGTCAATTACTAGGGGGCATAGGTTTAAGGTGAGAGGGGCAAGGTTTAGAGTAGATGTACGAGGCAAGTTTTTTTACACAGAGGGCAGAGGGTGCCTGGAACTCGCTACCGGAGGAGGTGGTGGAAGCAGGGACGATAATTACGTTCCCGATGGTGGGTGTGTCCAGAACCAGGGGGTCACAGTCTGAGGATACGAGGTAGACCATTTAGGACAGAGATGAGGAGGCATTTCTTCAGACAGAGAGTGGTGAGATTGTGGAATTCGTTAACACAGGAAGTAGTTGAGGGCAAAACATTGTCTATTTTCAAGAAGCAGTTAGATATAGCACTTAGGGCGATGGGGTTCAAAGGCTCTGGGGGAAAGCAGGATTAGGCTATTGAGTTGGATGATCAGCCATGATCATAATGAATGGCGGAGTAGACTCGACGAAGGGCTGAATCCTCCTGCTTCTATTTTCTATGTTTCTTAGCAACACTATACACAACACGATACATAAATAATTGATCAACAATCCGTATTTATTTCATAGGAACCACAGGACAACAGCAGACTGTAATCCTACCTCAGACGACAGCCGAGCTTCTCGATTATACAACAGGAAGAAGGGTGTAAACTTTGTGCTCGAATTTACTGACGTCCGAAATTCAAACAAGATGGGATCCAAGCAGTCGTCCCATTCTCTGTGTTTGCAGTTCACTGCGTTCCTAATTGCTGTTTTCAATATTTCATTGGTCCTGTCATCGAGTCCTGTGTGCTGCAAGTGTTCAGCAGGAGTTACTTTGTGATTAATATTCCATCTTTCAAACAGGTTTTTGCTCACCTAACGAAAAGTAAAAGCAGAACAGGAGCTTAGGATGTAAAGTTAGAGAAACACAAATTCCACCCCTGGCACAACATCAAACATTTCAGACACTGAAAAAGGGTCAAGGGTGAAATCAGAATATTTCAACTAAAAAAGAAATTGGTCCATGAAAATCTGCACAAAAACTGCCTGACCAGAAAGAAGGGAGTTTTTGTCACTCTCTTCTCGGATTGGGAAACTAGGCTAGAAACCGGAGGACACCAGTTAATGAAACTGATTTGTGATCACAAATCTATGATCCGTGGTATGTGCAACAAATGTCAGGGGCCAAGATTCCACAAGGGGACAGGATAAGGGGAGAAAGAATAAAATACCAATATGATGTATAGGGATATCTTACAATTATTAAATTGCAAAGTCCCAAAGGACATTGGAACAGGAGGCGGCCATTCAGCCCCTCGAGCCTGTGTGACTATTCAATGTGATCATGGCTGATCTTCAACCCAATTCCATATACCTGCCCCATAACCCTTAATGCCTTAGTTAAATCTACCAATCACAATTTTAAAATTAACAATTAATCGAGCATCAATTGGCATTTGAGGAAGACTTTGAAATTTCCCCAACCTTTTGTATCAATAAGTGTTGTCTAATTTTAACTCCTGAAAGTTTGAGACAATGCCCCCCCCCCGCAATCCTGGAATTCCCAATCAGCTGAAATTGTTTCTCTCTCTCTTTACCCAACCCTCTCTCATAATAAATTGAAAACTTGCATCAAATCGCTGTTAAACCGTCTAAATTCCAGGCAGCACAATCCTAGTCCGTGGAATCTCTCTCCATAATTTACACTTGGGAGTCCAGGTCTCAGGATACAATAATCATCTTCATAGTCACAAGTAGGCTTACATTAACATTGCAATGACGTTACTGTGAAAATCCCCTAGTCGCCACACTCCGGCGCCTGTTCGGGTACACAGAGGGAGAATTCAGAATGTCCAATCCACCTAACCTGTACGTCTTTGGAATGCGCGAGGAAACTGGAGCACCCGGAGGAAACCCACGCAGACACGGGGAGGATGTGCAGACTCCGCACAGACAGTGACCCAAGCCGGGAATCGAACCTGGGACCCTGGTGATGTGAAGCAACAGTGCTAACCACTGTGATACCGTGCTGCCCGTGGTAAATCTACACTGCACTCCCTCTATGACTAATAGAACCTACCGTGGGCAGCACGGTAGCATTGTGGATAGCACAATTGCTTCACAGCTCCATGGTCCCAGGTTCGATTCCGGCTTGGGTCACTGTCTGTGCGGAGTCTGAACATCCTCCCCGTGTCTGCGTGGGTTTCCTCCGGGTGCTCCGGTTTCCTCCCACAGTCCAAAGATGTGCAGGTTAGGTGGATTGGCCATGAAAAATTGCCCTTCGTGTCCAAAATTGCCCTTAAGTGTTGGGTGGGGTTACTGGGGATAGGGTGGAGGTGTTGACCTTGTGTAGGATGCTCTTTCCAAGAGCCGGTGCAGACTCGATGGGCCGAATGGCCTCCTTCTGCACTGTAAATTCTATGTAAAATCCGTCCTAGCGTGCTGTTCCCAGAACTGAATACAGGGGTGGTCTAATCGGACTTTGCATAGCTCAAGACGCACGCACACACGCATGCACTCCCATACAATATCCATTCAAAAGTCTGAAATTACCCATTACCTCATCACAGAATATTCTGCTTTCATTGGAGAATATGTCTTTTGACGCCCCAAACCTGTGTCAAATAAATAACATTCATGAGGCTAACAACGGAGTGATGTAGGGATAAGAGAACGCTCCGAGCAAACAACACCGCTTCAGCAACACAAGTCCGAAGTGGATAAAAGCAAATTACTGTGGATGCTGAAATCTGAAACCAAAAGAGAAAATGCTGGAAAATCTCAGCAGGTCTGGCAGCATCTGAAAGGAGAGAAAGGAGCTTTGAGTCCAGATGAAGCTTTGACAAAGGGTCACCTGGACTCGAAATGTTAGCTCTTTTCTCTCCCTACAGATGCTGCCAGACCTGCTGAGATTTTCCAGCATTTCCTCTTCTGTCTTCGATTTCGAAGCACGTATTGCAGAATGGACAAATGTTGCCATTATTAGTTATGGCCCGTCAACACAAACCATCTCCAATCACGGCCACAAGGAGGGTGTGGGTTTACAGGACACAGTTTAAAAGCAAAGTCTCCATTGAAGATGGAGCCGAGCTGATGCTTCTCAGAGGGTTAAGCAGTGGAATTATTTCCCCCAGAAGGTATTGGCGACAAGGGCCGGGATTCTCCGATCCCGCGCCGGGTTGGAGAATCGGCAAGGGGGGGGGGCCGAGAATCGCGCACTCCACCGATGCTCCGGTGATCGGAGAATCTGCGCCCCCGCGGCCACGCCGGTCGGGAGCAGTTGGAAGCGCCCCCCCCCCGGCAATTCTCCGAACCTCGACAGGCCGAGTGCCCGCCGAGCACTGCCGGCGTGGGTTACGTATGGTCCTACCCGACGGTACCTCGGAGTTCTGGCTGTGGGGGCCGTCGGCGTGAGGATCCGATTCCGGGGGAGCCTCCACGGTGGATAGATTATTTTTAAAAAATATTTTTTTATTAAGGTATTTGAAAGATTTTATAATAATAACAATAACAATGACATAAACATGGTATATTAAACATTTCACCCCCATCGCAATCTTCACACACCCCAACCATAAAACAACAATCCAGCCCTCTCCCCCTCCTCGGAATACTGCATCTGCTGACATGTTAATTTTCCCCGAGAAAGTTGACGAACGGCTGCCACCTCCGGGTGAACCCTAACATTGACCCTCTTCGGGCGAACTTTATCTTCTCGAGACTGAGAAACCCAGCCATGTCACTAACCCAGGTCTCTACACTCGGGGCTTCGAGTCCCTCCACATTAACAAGATCCGTCTCTGGGCTACCAGGGAGGCAAAGGCCAAGACGTCGGCCTCTTTCGCCCCCTGAACTCCCGGATCTTCCGACACTCCAAAGATCGCCACCTCCGGACTCGGCACCGCCCGTGTTTTTAGCACCGTGGACATTGCCTTAGCAAAACCCGGTCAAAACCCTCTAAGCTTCGGGCATGCCCAAAACATGTGGACCTGATTTGCTGGGCTTCCCGCGCACCTGTCCTCTACCCCGAAAAACTTGCTCATCCAGGCCACTGTCATGTGGGCCCGGGGGACTACCTTAAATTGTATCGGGCTAAGCCTGGCACATGATGAGGATGTATTAACCCTGCTTAGGGCATCTGCCCACAGACCCGCCTCTATCTCTCCTCCTAGCTCGTCCTCCCACTTGCCCTTAAGCTCCTCCACCGGAGTTTCCTCCGCCTCCGAAAGCTCCTGGCAGCCCTCCTGGCAGGGGCTGTTTAGCACAGGGCTAAATCGCTGGCTTTGAAAGCAGACCAAGGCAGGCCAGCAGCACGGTTCAATTCCCGTAACAGCCTCCCCGAACAGAAGCCGGAATGTGGCGACTAGGGGCTTTTCACAGTAACTTCATTGAAGCCTACTTGTGACAATAAGCGATTTTCATTTCATTTCCGATACCTTCCCCTCTCCCACAGGCACTGGAGACTACCCTGTCCTGTATCTCCCGTGGCGGCAGAAAGGCCGGAACCTGCTTTCTCAGGAAGTCCCTGCTGACAATTCAAATTTATCCTCCAAGGTTTTCAAGCTGGGGAAGCTCCAGTCTGTAAATAGATCCCCCATCCGACTAATTCCTGCCCTTTGCCATCTCCGGAACCCACCATCCAGCCTGCCTGGTACAAACAGATGATTATAAATCGGGGTCCAAACCGATGCCCCCTCCACTCTTATATCTCTTCCATTGCCCCCAGATTCTCAGAGCCGCCAACACCACCGGACGTGTGGAGTATCGGGCCGGCGAGAATGGAAGATCAGTGCTCCCAAACTTGTGACTTTGCATGATGCCGCCTCCATCCGCTCCCACACCGACCCCTCCCCCACTACCTAATCATGGCTATATTAGCAGCCCAGTAGTAATTGCAGAAGTTCGGCAGCGCCAACCCACCCTGCGCTCCAGCAACACTTTCTTCACTCGCGGGGTTTTACCCGCCCACACAAAGCCCGGAATAACCTTATTCACCTGTTTAAAAAAGCCTTTGGGATGAAGATGGGGAGGCACTGATAGACAAACAGAAATCTGGGAAGGACCGTCATTTTCACGGTCTGTACCCTCCCCGCCAGTGATAGCGGGAGCACGTCCCATCTCTTAAAGTCCCTTTTAATTTGTTCTACCAGCCAGGATAGGTTTAAGTTGTACAGTGTCTCCCATTCCCGGGCCACCTGGATTCCCAGATACCGAAAGCTTTCCTACCATTCTAAGCGGCAGCTCTCCCAGTCTCTTCTCCTGCCCTCTTGCCTGGATCGCGAACATCTCGCTTTTCCCCATGTTCAACTTATACCCCGAAAAATTGCCAAATTCCCCAAGGATTCGCATTACTTCCCCCATCCCCTCCAACGGGTCCGAAATGTCCAAGAGCAGGTCATCTGCGTAAAGCGAAACCCGGTGCTCCAACCCCCCCCCCCCCCAAAACCAGCCCTTTCCAGTTCCTAGAGGCTCATAACACCATGGCCAGTGGCTCTATGGCCAGAGCAAACAGTAACGGGGAGAGGGGGCACCCTTGCCTCGTCCCTCGGTGTCGTTTAAAATACCCCAACCTCAGCCGGTCCGTACGCACACCGGCTACTGGTGCCTGATAGAGCAACCGCACCCAGTCAATAAAGCCCTCACCAAACCAAAACCTTCCCAGCGCCTCCCACAGGTAATTCCACTCCACCCGATCAAAAGCCTTCGCCACATCCATCGCTACCACCACCTCCGCCTCCTCTCCTTCCGAGGGCATCATAATAACATTCAAAAGCCTTTGAACATTGGCCTTGAGCTGCCTGCCCTTTACAAATCCCATATGGTCTTCCCCCATCACCCCCGGGACACAGTCCTCTATCCTTGTGGCCAGTATCTTAGCCAGCAGTTTGGCGTCCACATTCAGTAGAGATATTGGCCTGTATGACCCGCGTTGCTCCGGATCCGTCTCTCGTTTCAGGATCAATGAAATAGAGCCCTGCGACATTGTTGGGGGGAGGACTCCCTTCTCTCTTGCTTCATTAAATGTCCTCACCAGCAGTGGGCTCAATATACAAAGAACAAAGAAAAGTACAGCACAGGAACAGACCCTTCGGCCCTCCAAGCCTGCACCGACCATGCTGCCCGTCTGAACTAAAATCTCTACGCTTCCGGGGTCCGTAGCCCTCTATTCCCATCCTAGTCATGTATTTGTCAAGATGCCCCTTAAACGTAATTATCGTCCCTGCTTCCACCACCTCCTCCGGCAGCGAGTTCCAGGCACCCACTACCATCTGTGTAAAAAAACCTGCCTCGTACATCTCCTTTAAACCTTGCCCCTTAAACCTATGCCTGTCAATAATTGATCCCTTTACCCTGGGAAAAAGTCTCTGACTATCCACTCTGTCTATGCCCCTCATAATTTTGTAGACCTCTATCAGGTCGCCCCTCAACCTCCTTCGTTCCAGTGAGAACAAACCGAGTTTATTCAACCGCTCCTCATAGCTAATGCTCTCCATACCAGGCAACATCCTGGTAAATCTCTTCTGCACCCGCTCTAAAGCCTCCACATCCTTCTGGTAGTGTGGCGACCAGAATTGAACACTATACTCCCAAGTGTGGCCTAACTAAGGTCCTATACAGCTGCAACATGACTTGCCAATTCTTATACTCAATGCCCCGGCCAATGAAGGCAAGCATGCCGTATGCCTTCTTGACTACCTTCTCCACCTGTGTTGCCCCTTTCAGTGACCTGTGGACCTGTACAGCAAGATCTCTCTGACTGTCAATACTCTTTGGGTTCTACCATTCACTGTATATTCCCTACCTGTATTAGACCTTCCAAAATGCATTACCTCACATTTGTCCAGATTAAACCCCATCTGCCAGCTCACCACCCAAGTCTCCAAACAATCTAAATCCTGCTGTATCCTCTGACAGTCGTCATCGCTATCCGCAATTCAAATATCTCTGAACACTTCTTGTAGAATTCCACCGGATAGCCGTCAGTCCCCGGGGCCTTGCCTGACTGCATGCCCTTCAGCCCCTCAATTATTTCCTCAATCTCAATTGGGGCTCCCAACCCTTCCACCAGATCCTCATCTACATCTAGGTTTGCACCGAGTGCTGAATTTGGTGCATTTGAGTGCTATAGTGAGAGTTTGGTGACTGAGGGAGTTTAAGGCTTCATTTTTATCTAAAGTCTAGTCTTTCTTTTATTCAGTTAATTAACTTAAAAGTTGTTGTTTGGTTTAGAAGAAGGTGAATTTTCAATCAGCTTTAAACAAAGGTTCTACTTGTAGGTAC
Organism: Scyliorhinus torazame; assembly: GCF_047496885.1. Taxonomy (NCBI): domain Eukaryota; kingdom Metazoa; phylum Chordata; class Chondrichthyes; order Carcharhiniformes; family Scyliorhinidae; genus Scyliorhinus; species Scyliorhinus torazame. The sequence continues at coordinate 5,927,167 of NC_092707.1, read as the reverse complement.
TTGCAGCTGGAGCTTGTTAATTAGTTAATTGGATTAGGCCAGTTTACAGAGACTAGATTCACAGTATAAAAGTGATCCCATACAGTGCAGACTTTGTTTGCACCGAGTGCTGAATTTGGTGCATTTGAGTGCTATAGTAAGAGTTTGGTGACTGAGGGAGTGCTGAATTTGGTGCATTTGAGTGCAATAGTGAGAGTTTGGTGACTGAGGGAGTGCTGAATTTGGTGCATTTGAGTGCTATAGTGAGAGTTTGGTGACTGAGGGAGTTGGGTGAGGAGGGAGTAAGGTGCTCATTTCATTTCCTACATTTCCGCAAAGAGCGAGAAGGGAGCCAGGAGTTTACAGAGAGTGCAGCTGACTGGGAGCAGAGTCGGAGGGCGGAGATCCAGTTGGTCCACAGGGCAGCTATATTCTGTAAGGTAAGAGGGGATGGAGGCTCGGCCAGTTGCATGCTCCTTCTGTAGGATGTGGGTGGTGAGGGATACCACCAGTGTCCCTGCTGACTACACCTGCGGGAAGTGCATCCAACTTCAGCTCCTCAAAGACCGTGTTAGGGAACTGGAGCTGAAGCTGGATGAACTTCGGATCATCCGGGAGGCAGAGGGGGTGATAGAGAAGAGTTACAGGGAGGTAACCACACCCAAGGTACAGGACAAGAGTAGCTGGGTTACAGTCAGGGGAAAGAAAACGAACAGGCAGACAGTGCAGGGATCCCTCGTGGCCGTTCCCCTTCAAAACAAGTATACCGTTTTGGATGCTGTTGGGGGGGGCGAGGGGGGTGACCTACCGGGGGAAGGCCCTAGTGGCCAGGTCTCTGGTACTGAGTCTGGCTCTGGGGCTCAGAAGGGAAGGGGGGAGAATAGAAAAGCAATAGTAGTAGGAGATTCAATGGTTAGGGGAATAGATAAAAGATTCTGTGGTTGCGAGCGAGACTCCCGGAAGGTATGTTGCCTCCCGGGTGCCAGGGATGTCTCGGATCGTGTCTTCAGGATCCTTAAGGGGGAGGGGGAGCAGCCAGAAGTCGTGGTGCACATTGGTACCAACGACGTAGGTAGGAAAAGGGGTGTGGAGGTAATAAACGAGTTTAGGGAGTTAGGCTGGAAGTTAAAAGCCAGGACAGACAGAGTTGTCATCTCTGGTTTGTTACCGGTGCCACGTGATAGCGAGGCTAGGAATAGGGAGAGTGCAGGAATGGTGTAGGAGGGAGGGCTTCAGGTATTTGAATAATTGGAGCGCATTCTGGGGAAGGTGGGACCTGTACAAGCAGGACGGGTTGCATCTGAACCAGAGGGGCACCAATATCCTGGGAGGGAGGTTTTCTAGTACTCTTTGGGAGGGTTTAAACTAATTTGGCTGGGGAATGGGAACCGCATTTGTAGTCCAGCAACTAAGGTAGCCGATATTCAGGACGCCAAAGCGTGTAGTGAGGCAGTGGGGAAGGGAACACTGACAAAGGAGAGTACTTGCAGGCACGGAGATGGGTTGAAGTGTGTATACTTCAACGCAAGAAGCATCAGGAATAATGTTTCAATAAGATTAGGGAGGGTGGTAAAAGAGGTGGGGGTGTGGCATTGTTAATTCGAGATAGTATAACAGCTGTAGAAAGGCAGTTCGAGGAGTATCTGCCTACTGAGGTAGTATGGGTTGAAGTCAGAAATAGGAAAGGAGCAGTCACCTTGTTAGGAGTTTTCTATAGGCCCCCCCAATAGTAGCAGAGATGTGGAGGAACAGATTGGGAAACCGATTTTGGAAAGGTGCAGAAGTCACAGGGTAGTAGTCATGGGTGACTTTAACTTCCCAAACATTGAGTGGAAACTCTTTAGATCAAATAGTTTGGATGGGGTGGTGTTTGTGCAGTGTGTCCAGGAAGCTTTTCTAACACAGTATGTAGATTGCCCGACCAGAGGGGAGGCAATATTGGATTTGGTACTTGGTAATGAACCAGGGCAAGTGATAGATTTGTTAGTGGGGGAGCATTTTGGAGATAGTGACCACAATTCTGTGACTTTCACTTTAGTAATGGAGAGGGATAGGTGCATGCAACAGGGCAAGGTTTACAATTGGAGGAAGGGTAAATACGATGTTGTCAGACAAGAATTGAAGTGCATAAGTTGGGAACATAGGCTGTCAGGGAAGGACACAAGTGAAATGTGGAACTTGTTCAAGGAACAGGTACTACGTGTCCTTGATATGTATGTCCCTGTCAGGCAGGGAAGAGATGGTCGAGTGGGGGAACCATGGTTGACAAGAGAGGTTGAATGTCTTGTTAAGAGGAAAAAGGAGACTTATGTAAGGCTGAGGAAACAAGGTTCAGACAGGGCGCTGGAAGGATACAAGATAGCCAGGACGGAACTGAAGAAAGGGATTAGGAGAGCTAAGAGAGGGCATGAACAATCTTTGGCGGGTAGGATCAAGGAAAACCCCAAGGCCTTTTACACATATGTGAGAACTATGAGAATGACTAGAGCGAGGGTAGGTCCGATCAAGGACAGTAGCGGGAGATTGTGTATTGAGTATGAAGAGATAGGAGAGGTCTTGAACGAGTACTTTTCTTCTGTATTTACAAATGAGAGGGGCCATATTGTTGGAGAGGACGGTGTGAAACAGACTGGTAAGCTCGAGGAAATACTTGTTAGGAAGGAAGATGTGTTGGGCATTTTGAAAAACTTGAGGATAGACAAGTCCCCCGGGCCTGACGGGATATATCCAAGGATTCTATGGGAAGCAAGAGATGAAATTGCAGAGCCGTTGGCAATGATCTTTTCGTCCTCACTGTCAACAGGGGTGGTACCAGGGGATTGGAGAGTGGCAAATGTCGTGCCCCTGTTCAAAAAAGGAACTAGGGATAACCCTGGGAATTACAGGCCAGTTAGTCTTACTTCGGTGGTAGGCAAAGTAATGGAAAGGTTACTGAAGGATAGGATTTCTGAGCATCTGGAAAGACACTGCTTGATTAGGGATAGTCAGCACGGATTTGTGAGGGGTAGGTCTTGCCTTACAAGTTTTATTGAATTCTTTGAGGAGGTGACCAAGCATGTGGATGAAGGTAAAGCAGTGGATGTAGTGTGCATGGATTTTAGTAAAGCATTTGATAAGGTTCCCCATGGTAGGCTTATGCAGAAAGTAAGGAGGCATGGGATAGTGGGAAATTTGGCCAGTTGGATAACAAACTCGCTAACCGATAGAAGTCAGAGAGTGGTGGTGGATGGCAAATATTCACCCTGGATCCCAGTTACCAGTGGCGTACCGCAGGGATCAGTTCTGGGTCCTCTGCTGTTTGTGATTTTCATTAATGACTTGGATGAGGGAGTTGAAGGGTGGGTCAGTAAATTTGCAGACGATACGAAGATTAGTGGAGTTGTGGATAGTGAGGAGGGCTGTTGTCGGCTGCAAAGAGACATAGATAGGACGCAGAGCTGGGCTGAGAAGTGGCAGATGGAGTTTAACCCTGTAAAGTGTGAGGTTGTCCATTTTGGAAGGACAAATATGAATGCGGAATACAGGATTAACGGTAGAGTTCTTGGCAATGTGAAGGAGCAGAGAGATCTTGGGGTCTATGTTCATACATCTTTGAAAGTTGCCACTCAAGTGGATAGAGCTGTGAAGAAGGCCTATGGTGTGCTCGCGTTCATTAACAGAGGGATTGAATTTAAGAGCCGTGAGGTGATGATGCAGCTGTACAAAGCTTTGGTAAGGCCACATTTGGAGTACTGTGTACAGTTCTGGTCGCCTCATTTTAGGAAGGATGTGGAAGCTTTGGAAAAGGTGCAAAGGATGTTGCCTGGAATGGCGAGTAGGTCTTACGAGGAAAGGTTGAGGGTGCTAGGCCTTTTCTCATTAGACCGGAGAAGGATGAGGGGCGACTTGATAGAGGTTTATAAGATGATCAGGGGAATAGATAGAGTAGACAGTGAGAGACTTTTTCCCCGGGTGGAACAAACCATTACAAGGGGACATAAATTTAAGGTGAATGGTGGAAGATATAGGGGGGATGTCAGAGGTAGGTTCTTTACCCAGAGAGTAGTGGGGGCATGGAATGCACTGCCTGTGGAAGTAGTTGAGTCGGAAACATTAGGGACCTTCAAGCAGCTATTGGATAGGTACATGGATTACGGTAGAATGATATAGTGTAGATTAATTTGTTCGTAAGGGCAGCACGGTAGCATTGTGGATAGCACAATTGCTTCACAGCTCCAGGGTCCCAGGTTCAATTCCGGCTTGGGTCACTGCCTGTGCGGAGTCTGCATGTTCTCCCCATGTGCGTGGGTTTCCTCCGGGTGCTCCGGTTTCCTCCCACAGTCCAAAGATGTGCAGGTTAGGTGTGTGAAAGTGTACAAACTCAGCAATAGCATGTTGGGAAAAATAGCCAACTTATGTAACCAAGTGTAGGACAGCTGTGTCAGCTAAGTGCCAAGATCAGACCCTGACAAACTAGACAAAGCTAAGAATCCACATAATTGTATCATACAAGGCCAGAAGAGGGAAGATAGTGCCTGACCTTGTTAAAACCTGATAACAAAGCCACGATCTAGGAATGTCCTAATAACACAACTTCCTCATGACCTAAGTCCATCTGCGTCAAGGCATCATGAGGGCAGAGGTGAAAAACAAAATAGGACCACGTCTTATTTCCTCTAAAAACAAACTACTGCAAATAAGCCGAGTCAGGGTCTTTCCATGACAACATGTTTGATCAGAAGTTATGACTGTATTGACATTTTTGAACAAGGTCTGTTTTTGTAAAATGATACAGCTTGTGTATAAATATTGAACGTTTTCTCCATGTCTTTGCGAGCTTGAGAAAGAATGAGTAGGTTTACCTTAACAGCTCTCTCTCTCTCTAACCTGTAGCCATCTGCATGCAGACTTTGGTCAATAAAGACAAAGTTATTTATTTCGAAACAGAGTTGTAAAGTTGTTTTTTCTCAGTCTTGAAGTAGGAAAAATTTTAAAAGACGACAGTGTTTTTTTTTCACTTTACCTATCTCCCTGGCCGCCTCCCTTTTCCTGAGCTGGTGCGCTAACATTCTGCTTCCCTTTTCCCCATACACATAAATCCCTTGCCCCCCCTTGCCTTCCTCAACTGTTCCACCGCTTTCCCTGTGGTCAACAGTCCAAACTCCGCCTGTAACCTCCGCCGCTATCTCAGTAGCCCCGCGTCCGGGGCCTCCGAGTATCTCCTGTCCACCTGGAGTATCTCCTCCACTAACCTATCCCTCTCAGCCCGTTCCACCTTTTCTCTGTGGGCCCGTATCGAGATTAATTCCCCTCTGACCACTGCCTTCAACGCTTCCCAAACCGCCGCTGCGGAGACCTCAACAAAGAACAAAGAACAAAGAAATGTACAGCACAGGAACAGGCCCTTCGGCCCTCCAAGCCCGTGCCGACCATACTGCCCGACTAAACTACAATCTTCTACACTTCCTGGGTCCGTATCCTTCTATTCCCATCCTATTCATATATTTGTCAAGATGCCCCTTAAATGTCCCTATCGTCCCTGCCTCCACTACCTCCTCCGGTAGTGAGTTTCAGGCACCCACTACCCTCTGCGTAAAAAACTTGCCTCGTACATCTACTCTAAACTTTGCCCCTCTCACCTTAAACCTATGCCCCCTAGTAATTGACCCCTCTACCCTGGGGAAAAGCCTCTGACTATCCACTCTGTCTATGCCCCTCATAATTTTGTATACCTCTATCAGGTCGCCCCTCAACCTCCTTCGTTCCAGTGGGAACAAACCGAGTTTATTCAATCGCTCCTCATAGCTTATGCCCTCCATACCAGGCAACATTCTGGTAAATCTCTTCTGCACCCTCTCTAAAGCCTCCACATCCTTCTGGTAGTGTGGCGACCAGAATTGAACACTATACTCCAAGTGTGGCCTAACTAAGGTTCTATACAGCTGCAACATGACTTGCCAATTCTTATACCTCCTCCGTATCATTTGTTTCCAGGTAGCTCTGGATGGACTTGTTAACCTGTCCACAGATCGCTTTGTCCGTCAGCAACCCCACATCCAGTCTCCACAACGGGCATTGCCCTCTCTCCACACTAACCCATAGATCCACCCAATGTGGGGCATGATCCGACACTGCGATTGCCGAGTACTCAGTATCCACCACCCCCGGTATTAGCGCCCTGCTCAGAACAAAGAAGTCGATGCGAGAGTTACCTTGTGGACATGTGAGAAAAAGAAAACTCCTTGGCCCTTGGCCGTGCAAACCTCCATGGGTCTACTCCCCCCATCTGTTCTGTAAAACCCCTCAATTCCTTTGCTGTGGCCGGCCTCCTCCCTGTCCTGGATTTTGACCGGTCCAATTCCGGATCAATGACTGTGTTGAAATCCCCTCCCAAAATCAGGTTATGTGAAAGTCTGGGATCTTACCTAACACCCGCCTCGTAAATTCCACATCGTCCCAATTTAATTCGCACCCTCCGCCTCCTCGAGCAACCCCTCGGGCATTCGCCGTTCCCGACCTTTCATTTGTCCCCTCGTAACAGTTCCTCCCGTCAGCAAAGCAGCTCCCCCCCCCCGAGCAACAGCACTAGAAACCCAACCCCCCAAGTCAAGCTCCAGCTTAACATCTGCCCGCCCCCCCCCCCCCCCACTGGGCTTCTATGAGTCAGCTGACCCATGCTGATTTGATCGCGCCCGCCCCTGGCACCAAGCAGTCTGTCTCCCCATTGTTCTCTCCCCTCTTCCTCCACTTGGACAAACATATTAAAAGCATCACATTCTCCAGTAAACATCAGAAAAAATAGCGAAGAAACAGCTACTTTAGAAAAAAAAACACCCAAAATCAAAACCAGCCCCAAAGATCACCCCCCCCCTCCCCCCTCTAACCAGCTCCCTGCAAGACAAAGTTAACTTTAGCCATCAAAACAGCCCCTTATTACACATCGCACTACTTATACTTATACAGCCCAGCACAACACATCGCCACCACAGTCCTCTCCAAGGCTCCAGTGTCTTTTAATTCACCTCCAGCCTCTTCTTTTAAAGTCCATACTTGGTCTGGTGTTTCGAAGTAGAATTCCCATTCCTCATGTGTGACCCACAGACGGGCCGGGTACAACATCCCGAACTTCATCCCCTTCTTAAAGAGGGCCGTTTTTGCCCGATTGAACCCAGCTCGCCTCTTGGCCAGATCCGCGCCCAGGTCCTGATAAATGCACAGCTCACAATTCTCCCACTTGCTGCTCCGTGCCTTCTTGCCCCACCGCAGAACGTGCGGCTCGTTCGCTCGGGGCTTCTTCGCGAGGGCTCTGTGCGCTCTATCCACTTCCAGGGGCCGAGGGAACGCCTCAGCCCCCATCAACTTCTCCAACATGTCCGTCACATAAGCCCTCGCATCCGATCCCTCACTGCCTTCAGGGAGGCCGACAATTCTAAGATTCTGCCTCCTGGATCGGTTCTCCAGGTCCTCCAGCTTCTGTATTCTTTTCTGGCGGTCGTTCATCATCTCCACCTTGGTCTCCAGCACGGTTATGTACTCCTCGTGCTCGGACACCTTTTTCTCCACCTCCTGGATCGCTCTTCTGTGGGCCTCTTGGTTCTGCACCACTTGATCAATCAAAGCCTTAATCGGGTCCAGCGTGTCCTTCTTCAGCTCGGCGAAGCAATCCTCGAAAAACTTCACCAGTGCCATCTCCCCGCGGCCCTTGCTCTCCGCCATGCTTTCCAGCTCTGCTTGCGTCTTCCTTATAGGACTTTGTCTTCTCACACCGCCACTTATGGTCCAATTCGCCATACACTGGAGGGGGATTTCTCCTCACGGTCTTACTCTTCACCGATTTATCCCATAAAATCCAGGAAAAAAACGGGGGGAAAAGGTTCAAAATTCCATCACAGACAGGAGCTATCAAATGTGCGACCTACTCCTCCATGGCCGCCACCAGAAGTCGTTGGATAGATTCTTGATTAACAGGAAAGTAGAGTTGAGGCCACAATCAGATCAGTCATGATACAGAGCAGGCTGGAGGAGCCGGACGGCCTCTATTCCTGCTCTTAACTCGTATGTTTTAAAGGAATATGAGTGATTACAAGGCAGTCACTGATGTCAGTGTTAATATTATGCATTTTAAAATATTTTATGGAAAATCTGAACTGCAAGTAAAACAAATTAGAAAAAACATCTTTTAAGGAGCGGTACGCAATGGGCTTTAAAAAACCCAAGCCAGCATTCAGCCTGCTAAAGGTTGATTTTACAATGTGTGAAAGAGCCCACACCTCCAACCCATCCCCGTAACCCCACCTAACCTTTTTGGACACTAAGGGCAATTATCATGACCAATCCACCCAAACCGCACGTCTTTGGACTGTGGGAGGAAACCGGAGCACCCGGAGGAAACACACGCAGACACGGGGAGAAGGTGCAGACTCTGCACAGACAGTGACCCAGCGGGGTATCGAACCCGGGACCCTGGAGCTGTGAAGCAACAGGTCTACCCACTGTGCTACCGTGCGACTCCACTGTGCTACTGTGCCGTCCTGAATATATTCAACGATGGGATATCCACAGTGTCTGTTTATGGAATTCTTACAGTACAGAAGGAGGCCATTCGGTCGAGAATTCCTACGGTACACAATCCTCGGAGAAATGTTCTCTTCACCTCTGTCCGAAATGGCTGACCCCTTATCTCGAGATTGTGTTCCTGCCAGGGGAAATGGACTTTCAGCGCCTACCACATCAGGCTCCTTTTAAGAATTTTATATGTTTTAATTAGATCGCCTTTCATTCCTCAAAACTCTTGGGAATATAAATAGGTCCAGTGTACTCAATCTTTCCGCATACAACAACCTGACGATCTGGGATTTTGCGGGTCTGGAGGTTTGGAAATGGCTTCTGCCCCAAAGCTGGATAAATTCTAAAATCAGAACTTCAGGATCTGTATATTTGCCAGCTCGTGATATGTAAAACGCAACGGGTGCATTGAATGAAACTTTATACCTAACTCTGAGTTTCCAGATGAGCCACACATCTTGGACACTGCTTTAAGAGTAAATTTTCATCATTCCTAGTTACAACAAGGAATTTACCCCATAAAAAGGAACAAATCACTGATGTCTAGAACATGAGAAACGGCATGTACATGAACATGGCGATACATTTTACAGGGTGTACCTATAAAAGGTGGCAGCCAATCCCTTGGCTACTGACAAAGCATCTTTCTTCATTATTGGAATGGCTTCAACCCACTTCGTAAAATAGTCAGTGACCGTCAGTACATAGGTATTTCCACAGGTTGTTTCCGGAAAAGGGCCTGAGAAGACACAAATACATCAGATTTTCTAGAAACTAAATATTAGATAACAACCCCCACTGAAAAGCTGCCTCACCGATTAGATCGAAGCCGAGAATTTCCCACGGTCTGGTCACTTTCAAGGGTGGGAACTTGCGCGACATATTCTTGTAGTGTTCTGCATGCTGGCAGGTGTCACACATTTTAATCTGCAGTGTCAACGCAAATATAAGAAACGGTCCTTTAGAAAATCACTTTTCAACCAACCAGCATTTAAACGTCACCACTTCAGGCAAATATTCTCCAAATGATAAAGCTTGATTCAGAAAGTAATGTCAAGGGACTTCAGAAGGTAGGTCTCCAACTAACACGGGACAAGCCTTAGAGCAGCGAGGCTTCAGGTGAGATTTAGGAACACATGAATTAGAAGCAGAAGTCGGCAATTCAGCCCTTCAAGCTTGCCCCGCCATCCAATCAGATCATGGCTGATCTCTTCCTGATCTCGAATCCACCTCCCCATCTGTTCCCCATGTCCCTTTAATCCATTTTATCAGAAATGTATCTACCTGCTTCTTGAAACCATTTAATGACTCAGACTCCACCGCACTGTGGGGCAGCGAGTTCCACAAATTCAACCCCTCTGCGAGAAGTAGTTCCTCCTCATCTCAGTTCTAAATCGACCGCCTCTCAGCCTCTATCCGTGACCTCTCGTTCCAGATTGCCCCACAAGGGGGAGCATTTGGTCTACGTTTACTTTATCAATCCCTTTTAGTATTTTATACACCTCGATCAGATCCCCTCTCATCCTTCTAAACTCCAGCGAGTATAAATCCAAACTGTTTAATCGCTCCTCGTGCGTTAACCCCTTCATCCCCGGAATCAATTTAAATTCATGTGTTCAAATTCATGAAGGGTTTAGGTGGGGTAAATAAGGAAAAACTGTTTTTTTTTTGAGCTGAAAGATTTTATGGAGTTAACTTGATTTAAAAAAAACTTGTCAGTTGTTATTTGATGATTTTTTTTGTGTGGTTTCTTTCTTACCCAATCAACTACATCCTTCACAATTCCCAGCCAATAGTATCGGTTTTGGATCCTGTGCACAGTTTTTTTCTGTCCCAGGTGGCTACCGATGTCAGAGAAGTGACACTCCAGGAATATCTGTCGTCGCTTCTCTCGATCTGCCACCACTTCTCTCTTCTCGTCCTTCTTTGGACCCACATAGTACAAACAACCACCTTAAAATAACACAATTCGTATCAAACCAACACGAGAGCCGCAAGATTGCTAATCAAAAAATAACATTGATATCCTGCTGGGGCAGTAACCTGCAATAGGTCTTGTCAGAATATCAGTGAAAATTCTGAACTTCTACCACAAATATTTATAGAAGTGTTACAGTAAAATGTTAAAACATTCATCTCCCTAAATGGTTTGGTAAATACATGCGCCATATAGCCAGTGAAGTGACAGGTTTACTCAATGGTCTGTGCCGAGCTCGCGATCGAGGGCAAGCAACCAAAATTATCTGTATCAGCGAAAAAGGAAAATACTGCAGATGTTGGAACTCAAATTACAACAGAAAATGTTGGAAATAGTCGGATAGGGAAAGGTTACAAATCCTAAACATTTACTCTAATTCTCTCTCCACAGATGCTGTCAGAATTGTCATGGTCCCTGGCAACACAGCAGGATTGTTGGTTAAACTAGAAACTGAACCCACTGCTCAGAGTGATTAAGGTGAATAATATAGATGGATTGAAGGGGAAGCTGGATAAACATTTCAAGGAGAAAGGAATTGAAGGATATCCTGATCACGTGAGATAAGGAGTGGGAGGAGCTGCGTGCAGCATAAACACCAGCATGGATCACTCGGGCCGAAAGGCCAGTTTCAAGAACAAAGAACAATACAGCACAGGAATAGGCCCTTCGGCCCTCCAAGCCTGTGCTGATCACAAGTCCCATCGAGACTGTGCAGTAAATAATAAGGATGCCCTGGTGTTTTTAATTTAACATGGGGAGAGAGGGTGTTCAACATGCAGGCTGCTCGCTCATCAAATCTCGAAATGGAAGTTGGGAAATACTGAGTCTGCATTAACAGGGCTAGACCCATTGATCGGTAAATTAGTTCAGTTAAAAGGTGCCGTGATCTGGGCAGCACGGTGGCGCAGTGGTTAGCACAGCTGCCTCGCGCCACCGAGGTCCCAGGTGCGATCCCAGCTCTGGGTCACTGTCCATGTGGAGTTTGCACATTCTCCCCGTGTTTGTGTGGGTTTCGCCCCCACAATGCAAAAGTTGTGCAGGGTAGGTGGATTGGCCACGCCAAACTACCCCTTAATTGGAAAAAATGAACTGGGTACTCTAAAAAAAATTTTAAAGGTGCCGCGATCCAAGAATGAATTGAATTATACATTCAGAGAATTGGAACCCAGGCAATGTTTGTTTAACTTCACTGACAACAGGTCAGAGGAAGATAGGACTTCGGAGCCATAGTCAGCTGTTCAGTCCTTCAAGCCTGTTCCGCCAATCAAACGATCGCCGCTAATCTGGTTGTCTCAATTTGTCATCTGCTGCCCAAAACCCTCGACCCCATTGGTCTGTCAAAAATCTGGCTAACTCTGCGTGGAATAAATTCAATCAGTCTCCGCTGTTTTCTGGGCATAAGAATTCCACAGACTAAACACCCTTCGCGAGAATTTTTTTTTTCATCTCCGACTAAACGGCTGACCTATTTCCAGTCTCTCCCTCAAGTGGAAACATCTTATTGGTATCTAACTCTATCAAATCCCCTCAGGATCTTGTATGTTTAAATAAGATCATCTCTCATTCTTCTAAACTACAATGGGTATCGGCCAACCTTCCTCCGTGAACCTTGTCTGATCTGTTTCTAGTGCAATTATATATCTATTCAAAGAAGGAGACCAAATCTGTACACAGTATTACAGATATGATCTCAGCAAGGCTCCTGTATAGCTGCAGTAAAACTTTCTTATTTCATTCCTCTTGCAACTGCACGGGGTGGCACTGCTGCCTCACGCTGCCATCGTCCGGGTTCAATTCTGGCCTTGGGTGACTATGAGTGGCTGGTTTAGCACAGTGGGCAAAATGGCTGGCTTGTGAAACAGACCAAGGCCAGCAGCGCGGGTTCAATTCCCGTACCAGCCTCCCTGAACAGGTGCCGGACTGTGGCGACTAGGGCTTTTAACAGTAACTTCACTTGAAGCCTACTTGTGACAATAAGCGATTTTCATTCATCTGTCTGGAGTTTGCACTTCTCCCAATGTATGCCTAGGCTTCCTCCCACAGACCAAAGATGGGCAGGTTAGGTGGATTGGCCATGCTAAATTGCCCCTTAGTGTCCAAAAGGTTAGGTGGGGTTACGGGGATAGGGACTGGGAGGGTGCTTTTCCGATGGTCGGTGCAGACTCGATGCGCCGAATGGCCTCCTTCTCTACTATAGATATTCTACGGGCATGATTTAATTACATGGGAACAAAGTCCCATAGCGGGCAGGTTTAGCTGCGGTTTCCTGGCGCTCGCAGCGCGACTCAGGTTTGACAAGGGGCCTCAACAGGGAACCCGCGGACAAGGCCGCACAGAGCCCCGTTTTGTACACAGGAGCTCCACTCACCGGAACTCCTCAGTGCAGCGAGAGGTCGGGACGCCATTCCGATCTCTGAGGCCCCCGAAACGATCCCTGATCCCCCCTCCCCCCCAAAGGGAGGGTCCCTGCCCCCCTCCCCCCAAAGGGAGGGTCCCTGCCCCCTCCCCCCAAAGGGAGGGTCCCTGCCCCCTCCCTCCCCCCCCAACAACCCGCACTAAAAAAAGCACGATGGCAGTGCCAACCTGACAGAACCCCTACCAGCTGGCAGTGCCTGGGCACCCACCCTGCCAACCGGCAAGGAGCTGGAGGCCCCAATACCCTGGGGTGCAGGGGCGAGGTTTCTAGGGTTCGGCCCTCTGTGTCTCCCCCCCCCCCCCCCGGGGTGGACCTGCCCTCTGTCTCATGTCTCTCCCCCCCCCGCCCGGGGTGGACCTGCCCTCTGTGTCTCCCCCCCCCCCCCCCCGCCCGGGGTGGACCTGCCCTCTGTGTCCCCCCCCCCCCCCCCCCCCCGGGGTGGACCCTGCCCTCTGTGTCTCTCCCCCTCCCCCCCCCCCCCCCGGGGTGGACATGGGCCTGTGTGTGTCTCCCCCCCCCCCCCCCGGGGTGGACATGGCCTGTTCCCCCCCCCCCCCCCCCCCGGGGTGGACATGGCCTGTGTGTGTGCCCCCCCCCCCCCCTTGGGGTGGACATGGCCTGTGTGTCCCCCCCCCCCCCCCCCGGGGTGGACATGGCCTGCCCCCCCCCCCCCCCGGGGTGGACATGGCCTGTGTGTGTGCCCCCCCCCCCCCCCCTGGGGTGGACATGGCCTGTGTTCCCCCCCCCCCCCCCCCCCGGGGTGGACATGGCCTGTGTCCTGTGTGTGTGTCCCCCCCCCCCCCCCCAGGTGGACCTGCCCTGTGTGTCTCCGCCCCCCCCCCCCCCCCCCCGGGGTGGACCTGCCCTCTGTGTCTCCCCCCCCCCCCCGGGGTGGACATGGCCTGTGTCGTCGTCCCCCCCGGGGTGGCCCTGCCCTGTGTGTCGTGTCCCCCCCCCCGGGGTGGACATGGCCTGTGTCTCCTCCCCCCCCCCCCCCCCCCCACCCCCCCCGGGGTGGACCTGCCCTCTGAGTCCCCCCTCCCCCCCCCCCGGGGTGGACCTGCCCTCTGAGTCCCCCCTCCCCCCCCCCCCCGGGGTGGACCTGCCCTGTGTGTCTCTCCCCCCACCCCCCCCCCCCGGGGTGGACATGGCCTGTGTCTCCCCCCCCCCCCGGGGTGGACCTGCCCTGTGTGTCTCCCCTCCCCCCCCCCCGGGGTGGACCTGCCCTCTGAGTCTCTCCCCCCCCCCCCCCCGGGGTGGACCTGCCCCTCTGAGTCCCCCCTCCCCCCCCCCCCCGGGGTGGACCTGCCCTGTGGTGTCTCTCCCCACCCCCCCCCCCCCGGGGTGGACATGGCCTGTGTCTCCCCCCCCCCCCGGGGTGGACCTGCCCTGTGTGTCTCCCCTCCCCCCCCCCCGGGGTGGACCTGCCCTCTGAGTCTCTCCTCCCCCCCCCCCCCCCCCCCCCCCCCCCCCCGGGGTGGACCTGCCCTGTGTGTCCCCCCCCCCCCCCCCCCGGGGTGGACATGGCCTGTCCCCCCCCCCCCCCCCCCCGGGGTGGACATGGCCTGTCGTCCCCCCCCCCCCCCCCCCCCCCGGGGTGGACATGGCCTGTGTGTGTGCCCCCCCCCCCCCCCTGGGGTGGACATGGCCTGTGTGTGTGCCCCCCCCCCCCCCTGGGGTGGACATGGCCTGTGTTCCCCCCCCCCCCCCCGGGGTGGACATGGCCTGTGTCCTGTGTGTCCCCCCCCCCCCCCCCAGGTGGACCTGCCCTGTGTGTCTCTCCCCTCCCCCCCCCCCCCCCCGGGGTGGACATGGCCTGTGTCCTGTGTGTGCCCCCCTCCCAGGTGGACCTGCCCTGTGTCCCCCCCCCCCGGGGTGGACATGGCCTGTGTCCTCCCCCCCCCCCCCCCCCCGGGGTGGACCTGCCCTCTGTGTCTCCCCCCCCGGGGTGGACATGGCCTGTGTCCCCCCCGGGGTGGACCTGCCCTGTGTGTCTCTCTCTCTCCCCCCCCCACCCGGGGTGGACATGGCCTGTGTCTCCGCCCCCCCCCCCCCCCCGGGGTGGACCTGCCCTCTGTGTCTCCCCCCCCCCCCCCCGGGGTGGACATGGCCTGTGTCGTCGTCCCCCCGGGGTGGCCCTGCCCTGTGTGTCGTGTCCCCCCCCGGGGTGGACATGGCCTGTGTCCCCCCCCCCCCCCCCCGGGGTGGACCTGCCCTCTGAGTCCCCCCCCCCCCCCCCCCGGGGTGGACCTGCCCTGTGTGTCTCCCCCCCCCCCCCCGGGGTGGACATGGCCTGTGTCTCCCCCCCCCCCCCCGGGGTGGACCTGCCCTGTGTGTCTCCCCCCCCCCCCCCCCCCCGGGGTGGACCTGCCCTCTGAGTCTCCCCCCCCCCCCCCCCCCCCCCCCGGGGTGGACCTGCCCTGTGTGTCTCCCCCCCCCCCCCCCCGGGGTGGACATGGCCTGTGTCTCCCCCCCCCCCGGGGTGGACCTGCCCTGTGTGTCGTGTCCCCCCCCCGGGGTGGACATGGCCTGTGTCTCCTCCCCCCACCCCCCCCCCCACCCCCCCCCGGGGTGGACCTGCCCTCTGTGTCCCCCCTCCCCCCCCCCCCGGGGTGGACCTGCCCTCTGAGTCCCCCTCCCCCCCCCCCCCCCGGGGTGGACCTGCCCTGTGTGTCTCTCCCCCCCCCCCCCCCCCCCGGGGTGGACATGGCCTGTGTCTCCCCCCCCCCCGGGGTGGAACCTGCCCTGTGTGTCGTGTCCCCCCCCCGGGGTGGACATGGCCTGTGTCTCCTCCCCCCACCCCCCCCCCACCCCCCCCCGGGGTGGACCTGCCCTCTGAGTCCCCCCTCCCCCCCCCCCGGGGTGGACCTGCCCTCTGAGTCCCCCCTCCCCCCCACCCCGGGGTGGACCTGCCCTGTGTGTCTCTCCCCCCCCCCCCCCCCCCGGGGTGGACATGGCCTGTGTCTCCCCCCCCCCCCCGGGGTGGACCTGCCCTCTGAGTCTCTCCCCCCCCCCCCCCCGGGGTGGACCTGCCCTGTGTGTCCCCCCCCCCCCCCCCCCCCCCCGGGGTGGACATGGCCTGTGTGTGTGCCCCCCCCCCCCCCCCTGGGGTGGACATGGCCTGTGTTCCCCCCCCCCCGGGGTGGACATGGCCTGTGTCCTGTGTGTCCCCCCCCCCCCCCCCAGGTGGACCTGCCCTGTGTGTCTCTCCCCCTCCCCCCCCCCCCCCCCCCGGGGTGGACATGGCCTGTGTCCTGTGTGTGCCCCCTCCCAGGTGGACCTGCCCTGTGTCGTCCCCCCCCGGGGTGGACATGGCCTGTGTCTCCCCCCCCCCCCGGGGTGGACCTGCCCTCTGTGTCTCCCCCCCCGGGGTGGACATGGCCTGTGTCCCCCCGGGGTGGACCTGCCCTGTGTGTCTCTCTCTCTCCCCCCCCCCCCCCCCCCCCCCGGGGTGGACATGGCCTGTGTCCCCCCCCCCCCCCCCCCCCCCGGGGTGGACCTGCCCTCTGAGTCCCCCCCTCCCCCCCCCCCCCCGGGGTGGACCTGCCCTCTGAGCCCCCCCCCCCCCCCCCCCCCCCCCCCGGGGTGGACCTGCCCTCTGAGTCTCTCCCCCCCCCCCCCCCCCCCCCGGGGTGGACCTGCCCTGTGTGTCTCCCCCCCCCCCCCCCCCCCGGGGTGGACATGGCCTGTGTCTCCCCCCCCCCCGGGGTGGACCTGCCCTGTGTGTCTCCCCCCCCCCCCCCCCCCCCCCCCCCCGGGGTGGACCTGCCCTCTGAGTCTCCCCCCCCCCCCGGGGTGGACCTGCCCTGTGTGTCTCCCCCCCCCCCCCCCCCCCGGGGTGGACATGGCCTGTGTCTCCCCCCCCCCCCCGGGGTGGACCTGCCCTGTGTGTCTCCCCCCACCCCCCGGGGTGGACATGGCCTGTGTCTCCCCCCCCCCCCCCCCCCCCCCCGGGGTGGACCTGCCCTCTGAGTCTCTCTCCCCCCCCCCCCCCCCCCCCCCCCGGGGTGGACCTGCCCTCTGAGTCTCCCCCCCCCCCCCCCCCCCCCGGGGTGGACCTGCCCTCTGAGTCTCCCTCCCCCGCCCCCGGGGTGGACCTGCCCTGTGTGTCTCCCCCCCCCCCCCCGGGGTGGACATGGCCTGTGTCTCCCCCCCCCGGGGTGGACCTGCCCTCTGAGTCTCCCCCCCCCGGGGTGGACCTGCCCTCTGAGTCTCCCCCCCCCCCCCCCCGGGTGGACCTGCCCTCTGAGTCTCCCCCCCCCCCCCCCGGGGTGGACCTGCCCTGTGTGTCTCCCCCCCCCCCCCCCCCCCGGGGTGGACATGGCCTGTGTCTCCCCCCCCCGGGGTGGACCTGCCCTCTGAGTCTCCCCCCCCCCCCCCCCCCAGGGTGGACCTGCGCTGTGTGTCTCCCCGCCCCCCCGGGGTGGACATGGCCTGTGTCCCCCCCCCCCCCCCCCCCCCCCCGGGGTGGACCTGCCCTCTGAGTCTCTCTCCCCCCCCCCCCCCCCCGGGGTGGACCTGCCCTCTGAGTCTCCCCCGCCCCCCCGGGGTGGACCTGCCCTCTGAGTCTCCCCCCACCCCCCCCGGGGTGGACCTGCCCTGTGTGTCTCCCCCCCCCCCCGGGGTGGACATGGCCTGTGTCTCCCCCCCCCCGGGGTGAACCTGCCCTCTGAGTCTCCCCCCCCCCCCCCCCCCCAGGGTGGACCTGCGCTGTGTGTCTCCCCGCCCCCCCGGGGTGGACATGGCCTGTGTCTCCCCCCCCCCCCCCCCGGGGTGGACCTGTCCTCTGTGTCCCCCCCCCCCCCCCCGGGGTGGACATGGCCTGTGTCTCCCCCCCCCCCGGGGTGGACCTGCCCTGTGTGTCCCCCCCCCCCCGGGGTGGACCTGCCCTCTGTGTCTCCCCCCCCCCCCGGGGTGGACATGGCCTGTGTCTCCCACCCCCCCCCCCCCCCGGGGTGGACCTGTCCTCTGTGTCCCCCCCCCCCCCCCCCCCCCGGGGTGGACATGGCCTGTGTCTCCCCCCCCCACCCCCCCGGGGTGGACCTGCCCTGTGTGTGTCCCCCCCCCCCCCCCCCGGGGTGGACATGGCCTGTGTCTCCCCCCCCCCGGGGTGGACCTGCCCTGTGTGTCCCCCCCCCCCCCGGGGTGGACCTGCCCTCTGTGTCTCCCCCCCCCCCCCGGGGTGGACATGGCCTGTGTCTCTCCCCCCCCCCCCCCCCCGGGGTGGACATGGCCTGTGTCTCTCCCCCCCCCCCCCCCCCCGGGGTGGACATGGCCTGTGTCTCTCCCCCCCCCCCCCCCCCCCCGGGGTGGACATGGCCTGTGTCTCTCCCCCCCCCCCTGGGGTGGACATGGCCTGTGTGTCCCCCCCCCCCCCCCCGGGGTGGTCCTGCCCTCTGTGTCTCCCCCCCCCCCGGGGTGGACATGGCCTGTGTCTCTCCCCCCCCCCCCCCCCCCCCCCGGGGTGGACATGGCCTGTGTCTCTCTCCCCCCCCCCCCCCCCGGGGTGGACATGGCCTGTGTCTCTCCCCCCCCCCCCCCCCCCCCCGGGGTGGACATGGCCTGTGTCTCTCCCCCCCCGGGGTGGACATGGCCTGTGTCTCTCCCCCCCCCCCCCCCCGGGGTGGACATGGCCTGTGTCTCCCCCCCCCCCGGGGTGGACCTGCCCTCTGAGTCTCCCCCCCCCCCCCCCCCAGGGTGGACCTGCGCTGTGTGTCTCCCCCCCCCCCCCCCCCCCCGGGGTGGACCTGTCCTCTGTGTCCCCCCCCCCCGGGGTGGACCTGTCCTCTGTGTCCCCCCCCCCCCCGGGGTGGACATGGCCTGTGTCTCCCCCCCCCCCCCCCCCCCGGGGTGGACATGGCCTGTGTCTCCCCCCCCCCCCCCCCCGGGGTGGACATGGCCTGTGTCCCCCCCCCCCCCGGGGTGGACATGGCCTGTGTCCCCCCCCCCCCGGGGTGGACATGGCCTGTGTCTCCCCCCCCCCCCCCCCCCGGGGTGGACATGGCCTGTGTCTCCCCCCCCCCCCCCCCCCGGGGTGGACATGGCCTGTGTCCCCCCCCCCCCCCCGGGGTGGACATGGCCTGTGTCCCCCCCCCCCCGGGGTGGACATGGCCTGTGTCTCCCCCCCCCCCCCCCCCCCCCGGGGTGGACATGGCCTGTGTCTCCCCCCCCCCGGGGTGGACCTGCCCTCTGAGTCTCCCCCCCCCCCCCCCGGGGTGGACCTGCCCTCTGTGTCTCCCCCCCCCCCCCCTTTCCCGTCTCACCTTCCAGCTGGAATTTCTGCGCGTACCGCTTCAGGTTTTTCTTTCGGGCCGGGCAGAAGGTGGCGGGGAAGCGGCCGTCGGCCAAGTACCGCTGGATGTCGCTGAATTTATCCCCAGGCTCGGCCATGGCGGCGGGCGGGGACTCCCGGCTCCGGGGCCTGGCGGGCGGGGACTCCCGGCTCCGGGGCCTGGCGGGCGGGGACTCCCGGCTCCGGGGCCTGGCGGGCGGGGACTCCCGGCTCCGGGGCCTGGCGGGCGGGGACTCCCGGCTCCGGGGCCTGGCGGGCGGGGACTCCCGGCTCCGGGGCCTGGCGGGCGGGGACTCCCGGCTCCGGGGCCTGGCGGGCGGGATTCTCCTCCCTGGGACGGACCGGAAGTACCCGGATGGTTTCACGGTGGCACAGACCGGAAACGGGGGGAGGAGGCGTCACAATGGTGACGGGGAGGAGCTCCCGGAGAATGGAGAGAGTGTGAGAATGGAGAGAGTGCGAGAATGGAGAGAGAGTGAGAATGGAGAGAGTGCGAGAATGGAGAGAGAGTGAGAATGGAGAGAGAGTGAGAATGGAGAGAGAGTGAGAATGGAGAGAGAGCGAGAATGGAGAGAGAGTGAGAATGGAGAGAGTGCGAGAATGGAGAGAGTGCGAGAATGAGAATGGAGAGAGAGTGAGAATGGAGAGAGAGTGAGAATGGAGAGAGAGCGAGAATGAGAATGGAGAGAGTGCGAGAATGAGAATGGAGAGAGAGTGAGAATGGAGAGAGAGTGAGAATGGAGAGAGAGCGAGAATGAGAATGGAGAGAGTGCGAGAATGAGAATGGAGAGAGAGCGAGAATGGAGAGAGAGCGAGAATGGAGAGAGAGCGAGAATGGAGAGAGTGCGAGAATGGAGAGAGTGCGAGAATGAGAATGGAGAGAGAGTGAGAATGGAGAGAGTGCGAGAATGAGAATGGAGAGAGAGTGAGAATGAGAATGGAGAGAGAGTGAGAATGGAGAGAGAGTGAGAATGGAGAGAGAGCGAGAATGAGAATGGAGAGAGTGCGAGAATGAGAATGGAGAGAGTGCGAGAATGAGAATGGAGAGAGAGCGAGAATGAGAATGGAGAGAGTGCGAGAATGAGAATGGAGAGAGTGCGAGAATGGAGAGAGTGCGAGAATGAGAATGGAGCGAGAGTGAGAATGGAGAGAGAGCGAGAATGGAGAGAGTGCGAGAATGAGAATGGAGAGAGTGCGAGAATGAGAATGGAGAGAGTGCGAGAATGAGAATGGAGAGAGAGTGAGAATGGAGAGAGAGTGAGAATGGAGAGAGAGTGAGAATGGAGAGAGTGCGAGAATGAGAATGGAGAGAGAGTGAGAATGGAGAGAGAGCGAGAATGGAGAGAGAGCGAGAATGGAGAGAGAGCGAGAATGGAGAGAGAGCGAGAATGAGAATGGAGAGAGTGCGAGAATGAGAATGGAGAGAGAGTGAGAATGGAGAGAGAGTGAGAATGGAGAGAGAGTGAGAATGGAGAGAGAGTGAGAATGGAGAGAGAGCGAGAATGGAGAGAGAGCGAGAATGGAGAGAGAGCGAGAATGGAGAGAGAGCGAGAATGGAGAGAGAGCGAGAATGGAGAGAGTGCGAGAATGGAGAGAGTGCGAGAATGGAGAGAGTGCGAGAATGGAGAGAGTGCGAGAATGAGAATGGAGAGAGAGTGAGAATGGAGAGAGAGTGAGAATGGAGAGAGAGCAAGAATGAGAATGGAGAGAGTGCGAGAATGAGAATGGAGAGAGTGCGAGAATGGAGAGAGTGCGAGAATGGAGAGAGTGCGAGAATGGAGAGAGTGCGAGAATGAGAATGGAGAGAGAGTGAGAATGGAGAGAGAGTGAGAATGGAGAGAGAGCGAGAATGAGAATGGAGAGAGTGCGAGAATGAGAATGGAGAGAGAGTGAGAATGGAGAGAGAGTGAGAATGGAGAGAGAGCGAGAATGAGAATGGAGAGAGTGCGAGAATGAGAATGGAGAGAGTGCGAGAATGAGAATGGAGAGAGAGCGAGAATGAGAATGGAGAGAGTGTGTGAATGGAGAGAATGTGTGAATGGAGAGAGTGCGAGCATGGAGAGAGAGCGAGAATGGAGAGAGAGCGAGAATGGAGAGAGAGCGAGAATGGAGAGAGTGCGAGAATGGAGAGAGTGCGAGAATGGAGAGAGTGCGAGAATGGAGAGAGTGCGAGAATGGAGAGAGTGCGAGAATGGAGAGAGTGCGAGAATGGAGAGAGTGCGAGAATGGAGAGAGTGCGAGAATGAGAATGGAGCGAGAGTGAGAATGGAGAGAGAGTGAGAATGGAGAGAGAGCGAGAATGGAGAGAGTGCGAGAATGAGAATGGAGAGAGTGCGAGAATGAGAATGGAGAGAGTGCGAGAATGAGAATGGAGAGAGAGTGAGAATGGAGAGAGAGTGAGAATGGAGAGAGTGCGAGAATGAGAATGGAGAGAGAGTGAGAATGGAGAGAGAGTGAGAATGGAGAGAGAGTGAGAATGGAGAGAGAGCGAGAATGGAGAGAGAGCGAGAATGGAGAGAGAGCGAGAATAGAGAGAGAGCGAGAATGGAGAGAGAGCGAGAATGAGAATGGAGAGAGTGCGAGAATGAGAATGGAGAGAGAGTGAGAATGGAGAGAGAGTGAGAATGGAGAGAGAGCGAGAATGGAGAGAGAGCGAGAATGGAGAGAGAGCGAGAATGGAGAGAGAGCGAGAATGGAGAGAGAGCGAGAATGGAGAGAGAGCGAGAATGGAGAGAGAGCGAGAATGGAGAGAGAGCGAGAATGGAGAGAGAGCGAGAATGGAGAGAGTGCGAGAATGGAGAGAGTGCGAGAATGGAGAGAGTGCGAGAATGGAGAGAGTGCGAGAATGGAGAGAGTGCGAGAATGGAGAGAGTGCGAGAATGAGAATGGAGAGAGAGTGAGAATGGAGAGAGAGTGAGAATGGAGAGAGAGCGAGAATGAGAATGGAGAGAGTGCGAGAATGAGAATGGAGAGAGTGCGAGAATGGAGAGAGTGCGAGAATGAGAATGGAGAGAGAGTGAGAATGGAGAGAGAGTGAGAATGGAGAGAGAGCGAGAATGAGAATGGAGAGAGTGCGAGAATGAGAATGGAGAGAGAGTGAGAATGGAGAGAGAGTGAGAATGGAGAGAGAGTGAGAATGGAGAGAGTGCGAGAATGGAGAGAGAGTGAGAATGGAGAGAGTGCGAGAATGGAGAGAGAGTGAGAATGGAGAGAGAGTGAGAATGGAGAGAGTGCGAGAATGGAGAGAGAGTGAGAATGGAGAGAGAGTGAGAATGGAGAGAGTGCGAGAATGGAGAGAGTGCGAGAATGGAGAGAGTGCGAGAATGGAGAGAGAGTGAGAATGGAGAGAGTGCGAGAATGGAGAGAGAGTGAGAATGGAGAGAGAGTGAGAATGGAGAGAGTGCGAGAATGGAGAGAGAGTGAGAATGGAGAGAGAGTGAGAATGGAGAGAGAGTGAGAATGGAGAGAGTGCGAGAATGGAGAGAGTGCGAGAATGGAGAGAGTGCGAGAATGGAGAGAGTGCGAGAATGGAGAGAGTGCGAGAATGGAGAGAGTGCGAGAATGGAGAGAGTGCGAGAATGGAGAGAGTGCGAGAATGGAGAGAGTGCGAGAATGGAGAGAGTGCGAGAATGGAGAGAGTGCGAGAATGGAGAGAGTGCGAGAATGAGAATGGAGAGAGTGCGAGAATGAGAATGGAGAGAGTGCGAGAGTGAGAATGGAGAGAGAGTGAGAATGGAGAGAGAGTGAGAATGGAGAGAGAGTGAGAATGGAGAGAGAGCGAGAATGGAGAGAGAGTGAGAATGGAGAGAGAGCGAGAATGAGAATGGAGAGAGTGCGAGAATGGAGAGAGTGCGAGAATGAGAATGGAGAGAGAGTGAGAATGGAGAGAGAGTGAGAATGGAGAGAGAGCGAGAATGAGAATGGAGAGAGTGCGAGAATGAGAATGGAGAGAGAGTGAGAATGGAGAGAGAGTGAGAATGGAGAGAGAGCGAGAATGAGAATGGAGAGAGTGCGAGAATGAGAATGGAGAGAGAGCGAGAATGGAGAGAGAGCGAGAATGGAGAGAGTGCGAGAATGGAGAGAGTGCGAGAATGAGAATGGAGAGAGAGTGAGAATGGAGAGAGTGCGAGAATGAGAATGGAGAGAGAGTGAGAATGGAGAGAGAGCGAGAATGAGAATGGAGAGAGTGCGAGAATGAGAATGGAGAGAGAGCGAGAATGAGAATGGAGAGAGTGCGAGAATGAGAATGGAGAGAGTGCGAGAATGAGAATGGAGAGAGAGCGAGAATGAGAATGGAGAGAGTGCGAGAATGAGAATGGAGAGAGTGCGATAATGGAGAGAGTGCGAGAATGAGAATGGAGCGAGAGTGAGAATGAAGAGAGAGCGAGAATGGAGAGAGTGCGAGAATGAGAATGGAGAGAGTGCGAGAATGAGAATGGAGAGAGAGTGAGAATGGAGAGAGAGTGAGAATGGAGAGAGAGTGAGAATGGAGAGAGAGTGAGAATGGAGAGAGAGTGAGAATGAGAATGGAGAGAGAGTGAGAATGGAGAGAGAGTGAGAATGGAGAGAGAGCGAGAATGGAGAGAGAGCGAGAATGGAGAGAGAGCGAGAATGGAGAGAGAGCGAGAATGGAGAGAGAGCGAGAATGGAGAGAGAGCGAGAATGGAGAGAGAGCGAGAATGAGAATGGAGAGAGTGCGAGAATGAGAATGGAGAGAGAGTGAGAATGGAGAGAGAGTGAGAATGGAGAGAGAGTGAGAATGGAGAGAGAGCGAGAATGGAGAGAGAGCGAGAATGGAGAGAGAGCGAGAATGGAGAGAGAGCGAGAATGGAGAGAGAGCGAGAATGGAGAGAGAGCGAGAATGGAGAGAGTGCGAGAATGGAGAGAGTGCGAGAATGGAGAGAGTGCGAGAATGGAGAGAGTGCGAGAATGGAGAGAGTGCGAGAATGGAGAGAGTGCGAGAATGAGAATGGAGAGAGAGTGAGAATGGAGAGAGAGTGAGAATGGAGAGAGAGCAAGAATGAGAATGGAGAGAGTGCGAGAATGAGAATGGAGAGAGTGCGAGAATGGAGAGAGTGCGAGAATGGAGAGAGTGCGAGAATGGAGAGAGTGCGAGAATGGAGAGAGTGCGAGAATGAGAATGGAGAGAGAGTGAGAATGGAGAGAGAGTGAGAATGGAGAGAGAGCGAGAATGAGAATGGAGAGAGTGCGAGAATGAGAATGGAGAGAGAGTGAGAATGGAGAGAGAGTGAGAATGGAGAGAGAGTGAGAATGGAGAGAGAGCGAGAATGAGAATGGAGAGAGTGCGAGAATGAGAATGGAGAGAGTGCGAGAATGAGAATGGAGAGAGAGCGAGAATGAGAATGGAGAGAGTGTGTGAATGGAGAGAATGTGTGAATGGAGAGAGTGCGAGAATGGAGAGAGAGCGAGAATGGAGAGAGAGCGAGAATGGAGAGAGAGCGAGAATGGAGAGAGTGCGAGAATGGAGAGAGTGCGAGAATGGAGAGAGTGCGAGAATGGAGAGAGTGCGAGAATGGAGAGAGTGCGAGAATGGAGAGAGTGCGAGAATGGAGAGAGTGCGAGAATGGAGAGAGTGCGAGAATGGAGAGAGTGCGAGAATGGAGAGAGTGCGAGAATGGAGAGAGTGCGAGAATGGAGAGAGTGCGAGAATGGAGAGAGTGCGAGAATGAGAATGGAGCGAGAGTGAGAATGGAGAGAGAGTGAGAATGGAGAGAGAGCGAGAATGGAGAGAGTGCGAGAATGAGAATGGAGAGAGTGCGAGAATGAGAATGGAGAGAGTGCGAGAATGAGAATGGAGAGAGAGTGAGAATGGAGAGAGAGTGAGAATGGAGAGAGAGTGAGAATGGAGAGAGAGTGAGAATGGAGAGAGAGTGAGAATGGAGAGAGAGCGAGAATGGAGAGAGCGAGAATAGAGAGAGAGCGAGAATGGAGAGAGAGCGAGAATGAGAATGGAGAGAGTGCGAGAATGAGAATGGAGAGAGAGTGAGAATGGAGAGAGAGTGAGAATGGAGAGAGAGTGAGAATGGAGAGAGAGCGAGAATGGAGAGAGAGCGAGAATGGAGAGAGAGCGAGAATGGAGAGAGAGCGAGAATGGAGAGAGAGCGAGAATGGAGAGAGAGCGAGAATGGAGAGAGAGCGAGAATGGAGAGAGAGCGAGAATGGAGAGAGAGCGAGAATGGAGAGAGTGCGAGAATGGAGAGAGTGCGAGAATGGAGAGAGTGCGAGAATGGAGAGAGTGCGAGAATGGAGAGAGTGCGAGAATGGAGAGAGTGCGAGAATGGAGAGAGTGCGAGAATGGAGAGAGTGCGAGAATGGAGAGAGTGCGAGAATGGAGAGAGTGCGAGAATGGAGAGAGTGCGAGAATGGAGAGAGTGCGAGAATGGAGAGAGTGCGAGAATGGAGAGAGTGCGAGAATGGAGAGAGTGCGAGAATGGAGAGAGTGCGAGAATGAGAATGGAGAGAGAGTGAGAATGGAGAGAGAGCGAGAATGAGAATGGAGAGAGTGCGAGAATGAGAATGGAGAGAGTGCGAGAATGGAGAGAGTGCGAGAATGAGAATGGAGAGAGAGTGAGAATGGAGAGAGAGTGAGAATGGAGAGAGAGCGAGAATGAGAATGGAGAGAGTGCGAGAATGAGAATGGAGAGAGAGTGAGAATGGAGAGAGAGTGAGAATGGAGAGAGAGCGAGAATGGAGAGAGTGCGAGAATGGAGAGAGTGCGAGAATGAGAATGGAGAGAGTGTGTGAATGGAGAGAGTGTGTGAATGGAGAGAGTGCGAGAATGGAGAGAGAGCGAGAATGGAGAGAGAGCGAGAATGGAGAGAGAGCGAGAATGGAGAGAGAGCGAGAATGGAGAGAGTGCGAGAATGGCGAGAGTGCGAGAATGGCGAGAGTGCGAGAATGGAGAGAGTGCGAGAATGGAGAGAGTGCGAGAATGAGAATGGAGAGAGAGTGAGAATGGAGAGAGAGTGAGAATGGAGAGAGAGCGAGAATGAGAATGGAGAGAGTGCGAGAATCAGAATGGAGAGAGAGTGAGAATGGAGAGAGAGTGAGAATGGAGAGAGAGCGAGAATGAGAATGGAGAGAGTGCGAGAATGGAGAGAGAGCGAGAATGGAGAGAGAGCGAGAATGGAGAGAGTGCGAGAATGAGAATGGAGAGAGAGCGAGAATGGAGAGAGAGCGGGAATGGAGAGAGAGCGAGAATGGAGAGAGTGCGAGAATGGAGAGAGTGCGAGAATGAGAATGGAGAGAGAGTGAGAATGGAGAGAGAGTGAGAATGGAGAGAGAGCGAGAATGAGAATGGAGAGAGTGCGAGAATGAGAATGGAGAGAGAGTGAGAATGGAGAGAGAGTGAGAATGGAGAGAGAGCGAGAATGAGAATGGAGAGAGTGCGAGAATGGAGAGAGTGCGAGAATGAGAATGGAGAGAGAGTGAGAATGGAGAGAGAGTGAGAATGGAGAGAGAGTGAGAATGGAGAGAGAGCGAGAATGGAGAGAGAGCGAGAATGGAGAGAGAGCGAGAATGGAGAGAGAGCGAGAATGGAGAGAGAGCGAGAATGGAGAGAGAGCGAGAATGGAGAGAGAGCGAGAATGGAGAGAGTGCGAGAATGGAGAGAGTGCGAGAATGAGAATGGAGAGAGAGTGAGAAATGAGAGAGAGGGAGAATGAGAATGGAGAGAGTGCGAGAATGAGAATGGAGAGAGAGTGAGAATGGAGAGAGAGCGAGAATGAGAATGGAGAGAGTGCGAGAATGGAGAGAGTGCGAGAATGGAGAGAGTGCGAGAATGAGAATGGAGAGAGTGTGTGAATGGAGAGAATGTGTGAATGGAGAGAGAGCGAGAATGGAGAGAGAGCGAGAATGGAGAGAGAGCGAGAATGGAGAGAGAGCGAGAATGGAGAGAGAGCGAGAATGGAGAGAGTGCGAGAATGGAGAGAGTGCGAGAATGGAGAGAGTGCGAGAATGAGAATGGAGAGAGAGTGAGAATGGAGAGAGAGTGAGAATGGAGAGAGAGCGAGAATGAGAATGGAGAGAGTGCGAGAATGAGAATGGAGAGAGAGTGAGAATGGAGAGAGAGTGAGAATGGAGAGAGAGTGAGAATGGAGAGAGAGCGAGAATGAGAATGGAGAGAGTGCGAGAATGGAGAGAGAGCGAGAATGGAGAGAGAGCGAGAATGAGAATGGAGAGAGAGTGAGAATGGAGAGAGAGCGAGAATGGAGAGAGAGCGAGAATGGAGAGAGAGCGAGAATGGAGAGAGAGCGAGAATGGAGAGAGTGCGAGAATGGAGAGTGCGAGAATGAGAATGGAGAGAGAGTGAGAATGGAGAGAGAGTGAGAATGGAGAGAGAGCGAGAATGAGAATGGAGAGAGTGCGAGAATGAGAATGGAGCGAGAGTGAGAATGGAGAGAGAGTGAGAATGGAGAGAGAGCGAGAATGAGAATGGAGAGAGTGCGAGAATGGAGAGAGTGCGAGAATGGAGAGAGTGCGAGAATGAGAATGGAGAGAGTGCGAGAATGGAGAGAGAGCGAGAATGGAGAGAGAGCGAGAATGGAGAGAGTGCGAGAATGGAGAGAGTGCGAGAATGGAGAGAGTGCGAGAATGGAGAGAGTGCGAGAATGGAGAGAGTGCGAGAATGGAGAGAGTGCGAGAATGGAGAGAGTGCGAGAATGGAGAGAGTGCGAGAATGGAGAGAGTGCGAGAATGGAGAGAGTGCGAGAATGGAGAGAGTGCGAGAATGGAGAGAGTGCGAGAATGGAGAGAGTGCGAGAATGGAGAGAGTGCGAGAATGGAGAGAGTGCGAGAATGGAGAGAGTGCGAGAATGGAGAGAGTGCGAGAATGGAGAGAGTGCGAGAATGGAGAGAGTGCGAGAATGGAGAGAGTGCGAGAATGGAGAGAGTGCGAGAATGGAGAGAGTGCGAGAATGGAGAGAGTGCGAGAATGGAGAGAGTGCGAGAATGGAGAGAGTGCGAGAATGGAGAGAGTGCGAGAATGGAGAGAGTGCGAGAATGGAGAGAGTGCGAGAATGGAGAGAGTGCGAGAATGGAGAGAGAGTGAGAATGGAGAGAGAGTGAGAATGGAGAGAGAGTGAGAATGGAGAGAGAGCGAGAATGAGAATGGAGAGAGTGCGAGAGTGAGAATGGAGAGAGAGTGAGAATGGAGAGAGAGTGAGAATGGAGAGAGAGCGAGAATGAGAATGGAGAGAGTGCGAGAATGGAGAGAGTGCGAGAATGGAGAGAGTGCGAGAATGGAGAGAGTGCGAGAATGGAGAGAGTGCGAGAATGGAGAGAGAGCGAGAATGGAGAGAGAGCGAGAATGGAGAGAGTGCGAGAATGGAGAGAGTGCGAGAATGAGAATGGAGCGAGAGTGAGAATGGAGAGAGAGTGAGAATGGAGAGAGAGCGAGAATGGAGAGAGTGCGAGAATGAGAATGGAGAGAGAGTGAGAATGGAGAGAGAGCGGGAATGAGAATGGAGAGAGTGCGAGAATGGAGAGAGAGCGAGAATGGAGAGAGTGAGAATGGAGAGAGTGCGAGAATGAGAATGGAGAGAGAGTGAGAATGGAGAGAGAGTGAGAATGGAGAGAGTGTGAGAATGAGAATGGAGAGAGAGTGAGAATGGAGAGAGTGCGAGAATGAGAATGGAGAGAGAGTGAGAATGGAGAGAGAGTGAGAATGGAGAGAGAGCGAGAATGAGAATGGAGAGAGTGCGAGAATGGAGAGAGAGCGAGAATGGAGAGAGAGCGAGAATGGAGAGAGTGCGAGAGTGAGAATGGAGAGAGAGTGAGAATGGAGAGAGAGTGAGAATGGAGAGAGAGTGAGAATGGAGAGAGTGCGAGAATGAGAATGGAGAGAGAGTGAGAATGGAGAGAGAGTGAGAATGGAGAGAGTGCGAGAATGAGAATGGAGAGAGAGTGAGAATGGAGAGAGTGCGAGAATGAGAATGGAGAGAGAGTGAGAATGGAGAGAGTGCGAGAATGGAGAGAGTGCGAGAATGAGAATGGAGGGAGAGTGAGAATGGAGAGAGTGCGAGAATGAGAATGGAGAGAGTGCGAGAATGGAGAGTGAGAATGGAGAGAGAGTGAGAATGGAGAGAGAGTGAGAATGGAGAGAGTGCGTGAATGGAGAGAGTGCGAGAATGGAGAGAGAGCGAGAATGGAGAGAGAGTGAGAATGGAGAGAGTGCGAGAATGAGAATGGAGAGAGTGCGAGAATGAGAATGGAGAGAGAGTGAGAATGGAGAGAGTGCGAGAATGAGAATGGAGAGAGAGTGAGAATGGAGAGAGTGCGAGAGTGAGAATGGAGAGAGAGTGAGAATGGAGAGAGTGCGAGAATGAGAATGGAGAGAGAGTGAGAATGGAGAGAGTGCGAGAATGAGAATGGAGATAGTGCGAGAATGGAGAGAGAGTGAGAATGGAGAGAGAGTGAGAATGGAGAGAGAGTGAGAATGGAGAGAGTGCGTGAATGGAGAGAGTGCGAGAATGGAGAGAGAGCGAGAATGGAGAGAGAGTGAGAATGGAGAGAGAGTGAGAATGGAGAGAGAGTGAGAATGGAGAGAGTGCGAGAATGAGAATGGAGAGAGAGTGAGAATGGAGAGAGTGAGAATGGAGAGAGTGCGAGAATGAGAATGGAGAGAGAGTGAGAATGGAGAGAGAGTGAGAATGGAGAGAGTGCGAGAATGAGAATGGAGAGAGAGTGAGAATGGAGAGAGTGCAAGAATGAGAATGGAGAGAGAGTGAGAATGGAGAGAGAGTGAGAATGGAGAGAGTGCGAGAATGAGAATGGAGAGAGAGTGAGAATGGAGAGAGTGCGAGAGTGAGAATGGAGAGAGAGTGAGAATGGAGAGAGTGCGTGAATGGAGAGAGTGCGAGAATGGAGAGAGTGTGAGAATGAGAATGGAGAGAGTGCGAGAATGGAGAGAGTGCGAGAATGGAGAGAGTGCGAGAATGGAGAGAGTGCGAGAATGGAGAGAGTGCGAGAATGGAGAGAGTGCGAGAATGGAGAGAGTGCGAGAATGGAGAGAGTGCGAGAATGGAGAGAGTGCGAGAATGGAGAGAGTGCGAGAATGGAGAGAGTGCGAGAATGAGAATGGAGAGACTGCGAGAATGAGAATGGAGAGAGAGCGAGAATGGAGAGAGAGTGAGAATGGAGAGAGAGTGAGAATGGAGAGAGTGCGAGAATGAGAATGGAGAGAGAGTGAGAATGGAGAGAGAGTGAGAATGGAGAGAGTCCGAGAATGAGAATGGAGAGAGAGTGAGAATGGAGAGAGAGTGAGAATGGAGAGAGAGTGAGAATGGAGAGAGTGCGAGAATGAGAATGGAGAGAGAGTGAGAATGGAGAGAGAGTGAGAATGGAGAGAGTGCGTGAATGGAGAGAGTGCGTGAATGGAGAGAGTGCGAGAATGGAGAGAGTGCGAGAATGAGAATGGAGAGAGTGCGAGAATGGAGAGAGTGCGAGAATGGAGAGAGTGCGAGAATGGAGAGAGTGCGAGAATGGAGAGAGTGCGAGAATGGAGAGAGTGCGAGAATGGAGAGAGTGCGAGAATGGAGAGAGTGCGAGAATGGAGAGAGTGCGAGAATGGAGAGAGTGCGAGAATGGAGAGAGTGCGAGAATGGAGAGAGTGCGAGAATGGAGAGAGTGCGAGAATGGAGAGAGTGCGTGAATGGAGAGAGTGCGAGAATGAGAATGGAGAGACTGCGAGAATGAGAATGGAGAGACTGCGAGAATGAGAATGGAGAGAGAGCGAGAATGGAAAGAGTGCGAGAATGAGAATGGAGAGACTGCGAGAATGAGAATGGAGAGAGAGCGAGAATGGAGAGAGTGTTTGAATGGAGAGAGTGTGTGAATGGAGAGAGTGCGAGAATGAGAATGGAGAGAGTGCGAGAATGGAGAGAGTGTGTGAATGGAGAGAGTGCGAGAATGAGAATGGAGAGACTGCGAGAATGAGAATGGAGAGAGTGCGACTATGGAGAGAGTGTGTGAATGGAGAGAGTGCGAGAATGAGAATGGAGAGACTGCGAGAATGAGAATGGAGAGAGAGCGAGAATGGAGAGAGTGCGAGAATGGAGAGAGTGCGAAAATGGAGAGAGTGCGAGAATGGAGAGAGTGCGAGAATGAGAATGGAGAGACTGCGAGAATGAGAATGGAGAGAGAGCGAGAATGGAGAGAGTGTGAATGGAGAGAGTGCGTGAATGGAGAGAGTGCGAGAATGGAGAGAGTGCGAGAATGAGAATGGAGAGAGTGCGAGAATGGAGAGAGTGCGAGAATGGAGAGAGTGTGTGAATGGAGAGAGTGTGTGAATGGAGAGAGTGCGAGAATGGAGAGAGTGCGAGAATGGAGAGAGTGCGAGAATGGAGAGAGTGCGTGAATGGAGAGAGTGCGAGAATGGAGAGAGTGCGAGAATGAGAATGGAGAGAGTGCGAGAATGGAGAGAGTGCGAGAATGGAGAGAGTGCGAGAATGGAGAGAGTGCGAGAATGGAGAGAGTGCGAGAATGGAGAGAGTGCGAGAATGGAGAGAGTGCGAGAATGGAGAGAGTGCGAGAATGGAGAGAGTGCGAGAATGGAGAGAGTGCGAGAATGGAGAGAGTGCGAGAATGGAGAGAGTGCGAGAATGGAGAGAGTGCGAGAATGGAGAGAGTGCGAGAATGGAGAGAGTGCGAGAATGGAGAGAGTGCGAGAATGGAGAGAGTGCGAGAATGGAGAGAGTGCGAGAATGGAGAGAGTGCGAGAATGGAGAGAGTGCGAGAATGGAGAGAGTGCGAGAATGGAGAGAGTGCGTGAATGGAGAGAGTGCGTGAATGGAGAGAGTGCGTGAATGGAGAGAGTGCGTGAATGGAGAGAGTGCGTGAATGGAGAGAGTGCGTGAATGGAGAGAGTGCGTGAATGGAGAGAGTGCGAGAATGAGAATGGAGAGAGTGCGAGAATGGAGAGAGTGCGAGAATGGAGAGAGTGCGTGAATGGAGAGAGTGCGAGAATGAGAATGGAGAGAGTGCGAGAATGGAGAGAGTGCGAGAATGAGAATGGAGAGAGTGCGAGAATGGAGAGAGTGCGAGAATGGAGAGAGTGCGAGAATGGAGAGTGCGAGAATGAGAATGGAGAGAGTGCGAGAATGAGAATGGAGAGAGTGCGAGAATGGAGAGAGTGCGAGAATGGAGAGAGTGCGAGAATGAGAATTGAGAGACTGCGAGAATGGAGAGAGTGTGTGAATGGAGAGAGTGCGTGAATGGAGAGAGTGCGAGAATGGAGAGTGCGAGAATGAGAATGGAGAGAGTGCGAGAATGGAGAGAGTGTGTGAATGGAGAGAGTGTGTGAATGGAGAGAGTGCGAGAATGGAGAGAGTGCGTGAATGGAGAGAGTGCGAGAATGAGAATGGAGAGAGTGCGAGAATGGAGAGAGTGCGAGAATGAGAATGGAGAGAGTGCGAGAATGGAGAGAGTGCGAGAATGGAGAGAGTGCGAGAATGGAGAGAGTGCGAGAATGGAGAGAGTGCGAGAATGGAGAGAGTGCGAGAATGGAGAGAGTGCGAGAATGGAGAGAGTGCGAGAATGGAGAGAGTGCGAGAATGGAGAGAGTGCGAGAATGGAGAGAGTGCGAGAATGGAGAGAGTGCGAGAATGGAGAGAGTGCGAGAATGGAGAGAGTGCGAGAATGGAGAGAGTGCGAGAATGAGAATGGAGAGAGTGCGAGAATGGAGAGAGTGCGTGAATGGAGAGAGTGCGTGAATGGAGAGAGTGCGAGAATGAGAATGGAGAGAGTGCGAGAATGGAGAGAGTGCGAGAATGGAGAGAGTGCGATAATGGAGAGAGTGTGTGAATGGAGAGAGTGCGTGAATGGAGAGAGTGCGAGAATGGAGAGAGTGCGAGAATGGAGAGAGTGCGTGAATGGAGAGAGTGCGAGAATGGAGAGAGTGCGTGAATGGAGAGAGTGCGAGAATGGAGAGAGTGCGAGAATGGAGAGAGTGCGAGAATGGAGAGAGTGCGTGAATGGAGAGAGTGCGAGAATGAGAATGGAGAGTGCGAGAATGGAGAGAGTGCGAGAATGGAGAGAGAGCGAGAATGGAGAGAGTGCGTGAATGGAGAGAGTGCGTGAATGGAGAGAGTGCGTGAATGGAGAGAGTGCGTGAATGGAGAGAGTGCGAGAATGGAGAGAGTGCGAGAATGGAGAGAGTGCGAGAATGGAGAGAGTGTGTGAATGGAGAGAGTGTGTGAATGGAGAGAGTGCGAGAATGGAGAGAGTGCGTGAATGGAGAGAGTGCGAGAATGAGAATGGAGAGAGTGCGAGAATGGAGAGAGTGCGAGAATGAGAATGGAGAGAGTGCGAGAATGGAGAGAGTGCGAGAATGGAGAGAGTGCGAGAATGGAGAGAGTGCGAGAATGGAGAGAGTGCGAGAATGGAGAGAGTGCGAGAATGGAGAGAGTGCGAGAATGGAGAGAGTGCGAGAATGGAGAGAGTGCGAGAATGGAGAGAGTGCGAGAATGGAGAGAGTGCGAGAATGGAGAGAGTGCGAGAATGGAGAGAGTGCGAGAATGGAGAGAGTGCGAGAATGAGAATGGAGAGAGTGCGAGAATGGAGAGAGTGCGTGAATGGAGAGAGTGCGTGAATGGAGAGAGTGCGAGAATGAGAATGGAGAGAGTGCGAGAATGGAGAGAGTGCGAGAATGGAGAGAGTGCGATAATGGAGAGAGTGTGTGAATGGAGAGAGTGCGTGAATGGAGAGAGTGCGAGAATGGAGAGAGTGCGAGAATGGAGAGAGTGCGTGAATGGAGAGAGTGCGAGAATGGAGAGAGTGCGTGAATGGAGAGAGTGCGAGAATGGAGAGAGTGCGAGAATGGAGAGAGTGCGAGAATGGAGAGAGTGCGTGAATGGAGAGAGTGCGAGAATGAGAATGGAGAGTGCGAGAATGGAGAGAGTGCGAGAATGGAGAGAGAGCGAGAATGGAGAGAGTGCGTGAATGGAGAGAGTGCGTGAATGGAGAGAGTGCGTGAATGGAGAGAGTGCGTGAATGGAGAGAGTGCGAGAATGGAGAGAGTGCGAGAATGGAGAGAGTGCGAGAATGGAGAGAGTGCGAGAATGGTGAGAGTGCGAGAATGGAGAGAGTGCGAGAATGAGAATGGAGAGAGTGCGAGAATGGAGAGAGTGCGTGAATGGAGAGAGTGCGTGAATGGAGAGAGTGCGTGAATGGAGAGAGTGCGTGAATGGAGAGAGTGCGTGAATGGAGAGAGTGCGTGAATGGAGAGAGTGCGAGAATGGAGAGAGTGCGAGAATGGAGAGAGTGCGAGAATGGAGAGAGTGCGAGAATGAGAATGGAGAGAGTGAGAATGGAGAGAGTGCGAGAATGGAGAGACAGTCCTCCAAGCCCGTGCCGACCGTGCTGCCCGTCTAAACTAAAATCTTCTTCCACTTCCTGGGTCCGTATCCCTCTATTCCCATCCTATTCATGTATTTGTCAAGATGCCCCTTAAACGTCACTATCGTCCCAGCTTCCAAAAACTTGCCTCGTACATCTCCTCTAAACCCTGCCCCTCTCACCTTAAACCTATGCCCCCTAGTAATTGACCCCTCTACCCTGGGGAAAAGCCTCTGACTATCCACTCTGTCTATGCCCCTCATAATTTTGTAGACCTCTATCAGGTCTCCCCTCAACCTCCGCCGTTCCAGTGAGAACAAACCAAGTTTTTTCAACCGCTCCTCATAGCTAATGCCCTCCATACCAGGCAACATTCTGGTAAATCTCTTCTGCACCCTCTCTAAAGCCTCCACATCCTTCTGATAGTGTGGCGACTAGAATTGAACACTATACTCCAAGTGTGGCCTAACTAAGGTTCTATACAGCTGCAACATGACTTGCCAATTCTTATACTCAATGCTCCGGCCAATGAAGGCAAGCATGTCGTATGCCTTTTTTAAAAAATATATGATTATTCAAGTTTTCCAACAAAATTTTTGACAACCCCCCCCCCCCAATAACAGAAGATAAAAGAAACGCAAACACGACAATTAAACATTGTACATTGTACAAAACAGTCACATTGGGTTTCCCCATGTACAATAGCCCCCCCATATGACACTTAAAGGTACTCGTAGGGAAGCCCCCGCCCACCCCCATTCCCCCCTCAACAGAAACCCCCCCCCCCACCCTAGGGTTGCTGCTGCTGCTGACCTTCTAACGCTCCGCGAGATAGTCTAGGAACGGTTGCCACTGCCTGAAGAACCCCTGCGCAGACCCTCGTAAGGCAAACGTTATCCTCTCCAGCTTAATGAACTCTGCCATGTCATTTATCCAGGCTTCCACACTGGGGGGGCTTTGCGTCCTTCCATAATAGCAAGGTCCTCCGCCGGGCTACCAGGGACGCAAAGGCCAGGATACCGGCCTCTTTCGCCTCCTGCACTCCCGGCTCGTCCGTTACCCCAAATAATGCCAACCCCCAACTCGGCTTGACCTGGACTTTTACCACCTTGGACATAGTCCTCCCGAATGGCCTCCTTCTGCACTGTAAATTCAATGATAATCTATGATTAATCTAGGACAAAGGTTCGGCACAACATCGTGGGCCGAAGGGCCTGTTCTGTGCTGTATTTTTTATGTTCTATGAAACCCCTCCAGAACCCATCCAGTGCCGGGCACGACCAGAACATGTGGACGTGTTTTCCCGGACTCCCCGAGCACCTCCCACACCTGTCCTCCACCCCAAAGAACCTACTCATCCTCGCCTCTGTCATATGCGCTCTGTGAACAACCTTGAATTGTATTAGGCTGAGCCTGGCGCAAGAGGAGGAAGAATTAACCCTAGTCAGGGCATCAGCCCACAGACCCTCATCTATCTGCTCCCCAAACTCCTCCTCCCACTTGCCCTTTAACTCCTCTACCGAGGCCTCCTCCTCTTCTTTCAGCTCCTGGTAGATCGCCGAGACCCTGCCCTCTCCAACCCATACACCCGAAATCACCCTGTCCTGGATCCCTCATCTGCCGCCTCACAAACGCCCTCACTTGCATATACCTGAAAGCATTCCCCGGGGGTAACCCAAACTTCTCCTCCAGCGCCCCTAGGCTCGCAAACGTCCCATCTATGAACAGGTCCCCTATTCTCCTAATCCCTGCCCGATGCCAGTTCCGAAATCCCCCATCCAGCCTTCCCGGGACGAACCGATGATTCTACCGAATCGGGGACCCAAGCGAGGCTCCCACCTCTCCCCTGTGTCGCCTCCACTGCCCCCAGATCTTCAGCGTTGCCACCACCACGGGACTCGTGGTGTACCTTTTTTTTAATAAATGTTTTATTGAAAATTTTTTCCCAAACAACAATTTTTCCCCTCTTACAAAGCAAACGCAACAATAACAATACAGAAATTTTAAACAATACACAAGTAACAAAACCCCTTTATCTTTGACCTAAACTAAACCCCCCCCCCCTCCCCCTGGGTTGCTGCTGCTGGTCATCTGTCTTCCCTCTAACGTTCCCCTAGGTAGTCGAGAAATGGCTGCCACCGCCTGGTGAACCCTTGAGCCGATCCTCTCAGGGCAAACTTTATCTGCTCCAGTTTAATAAGCCCCGCCATATCGTTTACCCAGGCCTCCAGTCCGGGGGGTTTCGCCTCCTTCCACATGAGTAGGATCCTGCGCCGGGCTACTAGGGACGCAAAGGCCACAACGTCGGCCTCTTTCGCCTCCTGCACTCCCGGCTCTTCCGCAACTCCAAATAGAGCTAACCCCCAGCCTGGTTTGACCCGGGCCTTCACCACCCGCGAAATCACTCCCGTCACTCCCTTCCAATACCCTTCCAGTGCCGGGCATGCCCAAAACATATGTGCGTGGTTTGCCGGGCTCCCGCCACACCTCCCACATTTGTCCTCCACTCCAAAGAACCTGCTCAATCTTGCTCCCGTTATGTGTGCTCTATGTAGCACCTTAAATTGAATCAGGCTAAGCCTGGCGCATGAGGAAGAGGAATTTACCCTGCTTAGGGCATCAGCCCACATACCCTCCTCTATCTCCTCCCCTAGTTCTTCTTCCCACTTTCCTTCTGGTTCGCCCACCGATTCCTCCCCCTCTTCCCTCATCTCTCGGTAAATCTCTGACACCTTGCCCTCTCCGACCCACACCCCTGAAAGCACCCTGTCCTGTATCCCCTGTGTCGGGAGCAACGGAAATTCCCTCACCTGTTGTCTAGTAAATGCCCTCACCTGCATATATCTCAAGAAATTTCCCCGGGGCAACTTATACTTTTCCTCCAATGCTCCCAAGCTCGCAAAAGTCCCATCTATAAATAAATCTCCCACCCTCCTAATTCCCAACTGGAACCAGCTCTGAAATCCTCCATCCATTCTTCCTGGGGCGAACCTATGGTTGTTCCTGATTGGGGACCCCACCAGGGCTCCCCGCACCCCTCTCTGTCGCCTCCACTGTCCCCAGATATTCAATGTTGCCGCCACCACCGGGTTCGTGGTAAACTTTTTAGGTGAGATCGGTAGCGGCGCCGTCACCAGCGCCTCTAAACTCGTCCCTTTACAGGACTTTCTCTCCAATCTTTCCCACGCCGCTCCCTCACCCTCCATCATCCATTTACGTATCATTGCCACATTGGCGGCCCAATAGTAATCGCCCAAGTTCGGTAGTGCCAGTCCTCCTCTGTCCCTACTACGCTGAAGGAACCCCCTCCTTACTCTCGGAACGTTCCCTGCCCACACGAAGCTCGTGATGCTCCTGTCTATTTTATTAAAAAAGGTCTTAGTGATTAGTATAGGGAGACATTGAAATACAAATAAGAACCTCGGGAGGACCATCATCTTAATTGCTTGCACCCTGCCCGCCAGCGATAGAGGCTGCATGTCCCACCTCTTGAAGTCCTCCTCCATTTGTTCTACCAACCGTGTCAGATTAAGTCTGTGCAAGGTTCCCCAGCTCCTAGCGATCTGAATCCCCAGGTATCGGAAGTTTCTTTCCACTTTCCTTAGAGGCAAGCCTTCTATCTCTCTACTCTGGTCCCCTGGATGTATCACAAATAATTCACTCTTCCCCATGTTTAGCCTATACCCCGAGAAATCCCCGAACCCCCTCAAAATTCGCATAACCTCTATCATTCCCCCCCGCTGGGTCCGACACGTATAACAATAGGTCATCCGCATATAACGAGACTCGGTGTTCTTCTCCCCCTCTAATCACCCCTCTCCATTTCCTGGAGTCTCTCAACGCCATGGCCAGAGGTTCAATTGCCAACGCGAACAACAATGGAGACAGCGGGCATCCCTGTCTTGTTCCCCTATATAGTCGGAAATACTCCGATCTATGTCGACCTGTAACTACGCTTGCCGTTGGAGCCCCATAAAGAAGTCTAACCCAGCTAATAAACCCGTTCCCAAACCCAAACCTCCTTAACACTTCCCATAAATACTCCCACTCCACCCTATCAAATGCCTTCTCTGCGTCCATTGCCGCCACTATCTCTGCCTCCCCCTCCACTGGGGGCATCATTATCACCCCTAATAGTCGTCGCACGTTAACATTCAGTTGTCTCCCTTTTACGAACCCTGTCTGGTCTTCGTGCACCACCCCCGGGACACAGTCCTCTATCCTCGATGCCAGTACCTTTGCCAACAATTTGGCGTCCACGTTCAATAATGAAATGGGTCTATAGGACCCGCACTGCAACGGATCTTTATCCCTCTTCAAAATTAACGATATCGTCGCCTCATTGAACGTCCTCACCATCAACGGGGCCAACAAGTCCACATATTTTCTGTAATACTCCACCGGGAACCCGTCTGGTCCTGGGGCCTTCCCTGCTTGCATGCTTCCCAGTCCCTTAATAACCTCGTCCACCCCAATCGGTGCCCCCAGGCCTACCACCCCCCGCTCCTCCACTTTCGGGAACCTCAATTGGTCCAGGAACTGCCGCATCCCCTCCTCTCCCTCTGGGGGTTGAGACCTATACAGTTCCTCATAGAAGGTCTTGAACACCTCATTTATCTTTCCTGCCCTTCGCACCGTGTCTCCCCTTTCGTCTCTAATTCCTCCTATCTCCCTCGCTGCTGCCCTCTTTCGCAATTGATGAGCCAACAGGCGACTCGCCTTTTCCCCATATTCATACCTCCTCCCCTGTGCCTTCCTCCACAGTACCTCCGCCTTTCTGGTGGTCAGAAGGTCAAATTCCGTCTGGAGTCGTCTCCTCTCCCTGTACAATTCCTCCTCCAGGGTCTCTGCAAATTCCCTATCCACCCTTAAAATCTCCCCCAGTAATCTTTCCCTTTCCTTGGCCTCTGTTTTCCTTTTGTGGGCCCCAATGGAGATCAGCTCTCCTCTGACCACCGCTTTTAGTGCTTCCCATACCACTCCCACAGGGACCTCGCCGTCGTCATTGACCTCCAGATATCTCTCAATACACCCCCGCACTCTTGCACACACTCCCTCATCCGCCATCAGTCCCACATCTAATCGCCAGAGTGTTCTCTGCTCCCTTTCCTCTCCTAATTCCAGGTCCACCCAATGTGGGGCATGATCCGAAACCGCTCTGGCTGAGTACTCAGCTTCTTCCACCCTAGAGATCAACGACCTTCCCAAAACAAAAAAATCTATCCGGGAGTACACTTTATGGACATGGGAGAAGAAGGAAAACTCCCTAGCCCTAGGTCTAAGAAATCGCCATGGATCCACTCCCCCCATTTGGTCCATAAACCCCTTAAGTACCTTGGCCGCTGCCGGCCTTCTTCCGGTCCTTGAGCTGGATCTATCTAGCCCCGGGTCCAGCACCGTATTAAAGTCCCCTCCTAAAATCAAGTTTCCTACCTCCAGGTCCGGTATACGCCCCAGCAACCGTCTCATAAATCCCGCATCGTCCCAGTTTGGGGCATACACGTTAACCAACACGACCTCCATTCCCTCCAGCCTGCCACTCACCATTACATATCTACCTCCGCTATCTGCTACGATGTTCTTTGCTTCAAATGCGACCTGTTTCCCCACCAAAATGGCCACCCCTCTATTCTTTGCGTCCAGTCCTGAGTGGAACACCTGTCCCACCCATCCTTTCCTTAGCCTAACTTGGTCCGCCACCTTT
The DNA here is from genome assembly GCF_047496885.1 of Scyliorhinus torazame. Lineage (NCBI taxonomy): Eukaryota > Metazoa > Chordata > Chondrichthyes > Carcharhiniformes > Scyliorhinidae > Scyliorhinus > Scyliorhinus torazame. The sequence goes on along the minus strand of NC_092707.1, from coordinate 5,886,900 downwards.
AGGTGCGTCTCTTGGAGCATAACCACGTCTGCCCTTAGTCCTTTCAAATGCGCGAGCACTCTGGCCCTTTTTATCGGTCCGTTCAGGCCTCTCACGTTCCACGTGATCAGCCTCACTAGGGGGCTACCTGCCCCCCTCCCGTGTCGACTAGCCATTACCTTCTCTAGGCCAGTCCCATATCCCGCCTCCGCGCTCCCGCTCGCTCCCCCAGCGTCGCACACCATCCCCGCCCACCCACTCTTTAGCCATTTCCTTTTGGATTTCCGCAGCAGCAACCCAGTTGTCCCCCACCCCCCCCCCCTCCCCCTCCCTCCCCCCCTCCCCGCTAGATCTCTTTCTAGCATGATTGCTCCCCCATATTACTTCCGTAAGTCAGCTGACTTCAACTGACCCCGGCTACTCCTGCTCACTCCTCGACCCCCCCGATGTGGGGAACTCCCATCCGCCTTGCGCCTGTCTTCCCGCCTTATTCTTTCTGGTGCGGGAACATCCCTTTACCTGACCCGCCTCTTATGGCGCAGCTCCCTTTCCCCTCCCCCTCCCCTTCCCCATTCTCCAACTATGTCCCGTCTTTCCCCCCTCACCGGCGCCCACATTTCCCCAATGTCTCCCCCCTTCCCTGTTTACTTCTCAATTAACTTCCACCGTAACATTAACAATAACATTTCCTGCAGCATCAGTCCCTCAGTTCCGATCCAATTTCTCTTCTTTGATGAAGGTCCATGCTTCCTCCGCCGTCTCGAAATAATGGTGTCTCTCCTGATACGTGACCCATAGTCTTGCCGGCTGCAGCATCCCGAACTTCACCTTCCTTTTATGCAACACCTCTTTGGCTCGGTTGAAGCTCGCCCTCCTTCTCGCCACCTCCGCACTCCAATCCTGGTATACCCGTACCACTGCATTCTCCCATCTGCTACTCCGCACCTTTTTAGCCCATCTCAGGACCTCTTCTCTATCCTTAAGGCGGTAAAATCGCACGATTATCGCCCTGGGTGGTTCTCCCGCTTTTGGTCTTTTCGCCGGAATCCGATTTGCCCACTCCATCTCCAAGGGGCCCGTAGGGGCCTCAGCACCCATCAGTGAGCTCAGCATCGTACTTGCGTACGCTCCACAGTCCACTCCTTCCACACCCTCAGGGAGACCTAGTATCCGAAGGTTCTTCCTTCGCGCTCCATTTTCTAGGGCTTCGATCCTTTCAGTACACTTTTTATGAAGTGCCTCGTGCGTCTGTGTCTTAACCGCCAGGCCCAGGATCGCGTCCTCAATATCTGTCACCTTCTGCTCCACCACACGGAGCTCTGTCTCCTGGGTCTTTAATGTCTCCTTGAGCCCCTCAATTGCCTGTTGCAACGGGGTCAGCACCTCCCTCTTCAGCAGCTCCACGCACCGTCTCACAATTTCATGCTCAGGCCCCCATGTCGCCTGCGCTTTCTCCGCCGCCATCTTGTACTTCTCTCTTTCTGACCCTTTGGTCGACGATTCCTCGCGCTGCAGCCGCCGCCGCTGGTTTTTTCCTCCTTCGTTTGGGGGTGACTCCCTTCTCACACGCCCCACACCGGGTTGCGTCGTCGAAAAATTCCCCGTTGGGGCTCTTGAAAGAGCCCGAAGGTCCGTCGGAGCTGGAGCCGCCGAAGCGTGCGGCTAGCTAGGCATCACCGCAACCGGAAGTCCCTTCAGTGGCCTTGATGAGGTCTTTTCACAGTTGTTCCCTCTGCTGCTAGAATTCACCTTTGATACAGGCCCTCAGGTCAGCTTGCAGCTTTAAGCTTGCCCTTCCCCCGCCTGCATGCTGGAAGAGGCCCTGTTTATCCTGCAGTTGCAGCCAAATCTTTTACTGTTTCTGCCGTGTCTGGCAACCAAGAGACATACCCTTCCTGGGGGACACTGCCGGGGGAATATTGCAGCCTTCTTCCCACACCGGGAAATGTCAAACAAATACCGTGGGGGCCCTGTAAAAGAGCCCAAAAGTCTGTTCCAAGCAGGAGCTGCCGAATATGCGACCTAGCTCTGCATAGCCGCACCCGGAAGTCCACTCGTGGTGTACCTTGTCGGCTAGAGCGGCAGTGGTGCCGTCACCAGCGCCCTCAGGCTCGTGCCCACACAGGACACCATCTCCAACCTCTTCCACGCCGCCCCCTCTCCCTCCATCACCCACTTATGGATCATCGCCACATTGGCTGCCTAATAGTATCTGCACAGATTCGGCAGAGCCAGCCCCCCCCCTGTCCCTACCCCGCTCCAGAAACACCCTTTTTATTCTCGGGATCTTATTTGTCCACACGAAACCCATGATGCTCCTGCTTACCCGTTTGAAAAAGGCCTTGGGAATCATAATGGGAAGGCACTGGAAAACAAATAGAAACCTCGGGAGGACCACCATTTTAACCGACTGCACCCTGCCCGCCAGCGAGAGTGGCGCAGATGGAGGATTTTAAAAGATGGGATTAACTCTCCCCTGACCACCGCCTTCAGCGCCTCCCAGACTACCCCCACCTGCACCTCCCCGTTGTCGTTGGCCTCCAAATATCTTTCAATGCACCCCCGCACCCGCCCACACACCTCATCTGCCAACAGTCCCACATCCAGGCGCCGCAACGAGCGCTGGTCCCTCTCCTCCCCCAACTCCAGCTCCACCCAGTGCGGGGCGTGGTCTGAGATGGCTATGGCCGAGTACTCCGTTCCCTCCACTTTTGGGATTAGAGCCCTGCTTAGAACAAAAAAATCTATCCGGGAGTAGGCTCTATGGATGTGGGAAAAGAATGAAAATTCCCTGGCCTGGGGCCTGACAAACCTCCATGGGTCCACTCCTCCCATCTGGTCCATAAATCCCCTCACCACCTTGGTCGCAGCTGGCCTCTTACCCGTCCTGGACCTGGAGCGATCCAATGCTGGGTCCAGCACCATGTTGAAATCCCCCCCCCCCCATTATCAAGCTTCCTACCTCCAGGTCCGGAATCCGACCCAGCATGCGCTTCATAAATCCGGCATCATCCCAATTCGGAGCATATACATTTACCAGTACCACCCGCACCCCCTGCAGCCTACCGCTCACCATCACATATCGACCTCCATTATCCACTACAATATTCATTGCCTCAAAGGACACCCCCTTCCCCACTAGTATTGCAACCCCTCTGTTCTTCGCATCCAGTCCCGAATGGAACACCTGTCCTACCCATCCCTTTCTCAGCCTAACCTAATCAGCCACCTTCAGATGCGTCTCCTGAAGCATAACCACGTCTGCCTTCAGTCCCTTTAAGTGCGCGAACACCCGGCCTCTCTTGACCGGCCCGTTCAGGCCCCTCACATTCCAAGTTATCAGCCGGATTGGGCCCCTCCTGACTAGCCATCTCCTTTTCTAGGCCAGTCACGTGCCCGCGCCTCCCGCACCCTCCAGTCCCCCAGACGGCGACCTCCGCCCCGACCACCTCTCCTACTTCCAGCTCCCCTTTGGCCAATGCAGCAGCAACCCTTTACCCCCCCTTCCCACCGCTAGATCCACATCTAGCCCTTTTGCTCCCCCATAACACTCCCGTAAGTCAGCTGACTCCTGCTGACCCCGGCCTCTCCCGCCATTCCATCGACCCCTTCCAGTGTGAAAATCCCCCCTCCCCCTCCCTGGCAGTCAGTGTGCGCCCCACTCCAGCACCACCCATCCCCCCCGGCCCCCCACCCCCGTCCTCTAGCTCGAGAAAAAGCCCACGCTTTCCTGGGCCAGGGATGTCTCGGATCGTGTCTTCAGGATCCTTAAGGGGGAGGGGGAGCAGCCAGAAGTCGTGGTGCACATTGGTACCAACGACATAGGTAGGAAAAGGGGTGTGGAGGTAATAAACAAGTTTAGGGAGTTAGGCTGGAAGTTAAAAGCCAGGACAGACAGAGTTGTCATCTCTGGTTTGTTGCCGGTGCCACGTGATAGCGAGGCTAGGAATAGGGAGAGAGTGCAGTTGAACACGTGACTGCAGGAATGGTGTAGGAGGGAGGGCTTCAGGTATTTGGATAATTGGAGCGCATTCTGGGGAAGGTGGTACCTGTACAAGCAGGACGGGTTGCATCCGAACCAGAGGGGCACCAATATCCTGGGAGGGAGGTTTGCTGGTACTCTTCGGGAGGGTTTAAACTAATTTGGCTGGGGAATGGGAACCGGATTTGTAGTCCAGCAACTAAGGTAGCCGATATTCAGGACGCCAAAGCATGTAATGAGGCAGTGGGGAAGGGAACACTGACAAAGGAGAGTATTTGCAGGCACGGAGATGGGTTGAAGTGTGTATACTTCAACGCAAGAAGCATCAGGAATAAGGTGGGTGAACTTAAGGCATGGATCGGTACTTGGGACTACGATGTGGTGGCCATCACGGAAACTTGGATAGAAGAGGGGCAGAAATGGTTGTTGGAGGTCCCTGGGTATAGATGTTTCAATAAGATTAGGGAGGGTGGTAAAAGAGGTGGGGGGGGTGGCATTATTAATTCGAGATAGTATAACAGCTGCAGAAAGGCAGTTCGAGGAGTATCACCCTATTGAGGTAGTATGGGTTGAAGTAAGAAATAGGAAAGGAGCAGTACTTTTCACCCCCCTCCTCCCCTTGCTCTTCACCCCCCCTCCTCCCCTTGCTTTTCACCCCTCTCCTTGTTAGGAGTTTTCTATAGGCCCCCCAATAGTAGCAGAGATGTGGAGGAACAGATTGGGAAACAGATTTTGGAAAGGTGCAGAAGTCATAGGGTAGTAGTCATGGGCGACTTTAACTTCCCAAATATTGAGTGGAAACTCTTCAGATCAAATAGTTTGGATGTGTAGAGGGTGCCATCTCTGCTACTCCACTACTGGGCCGATATCTGGGGTTTGAGTATCTGTGTGTGTCTCTCTCCAGTTGGCACTGAAACTTCAGAGGCCAGGGGATGCCGCACTGGGACACCTCCACGGGAGAGAGCACTGAATCAAGCCTGCCGTTTATCCCTAACCGGAAGCCTGAGGCTTATATCACACAGATATCCAGACCCCCACCAATGCCCAGGTGATTCTCTCTCTTGCCGGTGGTGCAACACCCACCCGGTTCCTACTTCGCTGGAGTAGCTTTCCCAAGAGAGAGAATAGGACACTGCTGTTTATTACCTAACCAGCAGCCTGTCCCTGAGTGAATCGCTCAAGATGACCCTAGATTCTTGAACCCGGAATTAAGGTGAGGAATATCTTAACAATGACTTGGTCAGAGATCGCTGGTGAGAGATTGAAGAATTTAAACGACTCCAATTATCAGCAAATCAAGGTTTATTGCAAAACCCAGGTCAAAATCATCAAACAGAAGAAATTATAATAAAATCTTAAACTCTAACACAAACTAAGTCTATTCAGAAAGTACTATAACGGACACAACGAAAAATCTTATTGTTACACAGTTTTAGCAATGACACAGAACACAAATCAAGTCCCCTTCCCCAAAGCCTCAACCACTATCAAAGTCAAGGGAGTTTCGCAAGCTGCTGCAGGGTACTTACAGTCACAGGCTGCAGAGGTCAAGTCAAAGGTGGAGAGGTCGAGCCAAGAGACCCTCAATCGAAACACAGCCCCTTTTATATCCGTTTTACCAGGCTTTTTCCTGTGTTCGGCCAGCCCCTTTTGCATTGAATCCATAAGGTTTAAAGTTCCCGCTGGTCCTGCCCCTTTGAGCCTGTCAGACCTGTCAAGATAGGAGTACCTCCCCTAGGTCCGCCTCCAGTCTGCTTTTTGAGATAACGAGGTTGAGCTCCCCTGTGATGATTTTTAAAGTCTTCCATCTGCTCTGGAGATCGCTGCTATGTTGATGGGGTGTTGATTGGATACTGCTCTGGTGGAGGCAAAGTCATTTACATCTGCATGGGGCTATGACCATCCCATTGTCCTGTTTGCAGGCAGGCCCCTTACAGCATTACCATGCCCCTTTGTCTCTGTGTTTAATCTTATCTCGTTGTCTGGCTCCTTCTTCCTTGTAGCTCCTAGGGGGGGGTTTGTAAATACCTATGCCCCTACTCAGCTCAGCGGACCAAGCCTGCTGGGAAATCTGGTTACGTTCTCTTGGCTGAAAAGTCAGTTTACAGTCTCTGGGTTTTATTCTTGGGCAGTCCAAAAAGGGCCGAATTGCCCGAAAACCTTACAGATGGGGTGGTGTTTGTGCAGTGTGTCCAGGAAGCTTTTCTAACACAGTATGTAGATTGTCCAACCAGAGGAGGGGCAATATTGGATTTAGTACTGGGTAATGAACCAGGGCAAGTGATAGATTTGTTAGTGGGGGAGCATTTTGGAGATAGTGACCACAATTCTGTGACTTTCACTTTAGTAATGGAGAGGGATAGGTACGTGCAACAGGGCAAGGTTTACAATTGGGGGAAGGGTAAATACGATGTTGTCAGACAAGAATTGAAGTGCATAAGTTGGGAACATAGGCTGTCAGGGAAGGACACAAGTGAAATGTGGAACTTGTTCAAGGAACAGGTGCTACGTGTCCTTGATATGTATGTCCCTGTCAGGCAGGGAAGAGATGGTCGAGTGAGGGAACCATGGTTGACAAGAGAGGTTGAATGTCTTGTTAAGAGGAAAAAGGTGACTTATGTAAGGCTGAGGAAACAAGGTTCAGACAGGGCATTGGAGGGATACAAGATAGCCAGGAGGGAACTGAAGAAAGGGATTAGGAGAGCTAAGAGAGGGCATGAACAATCTTTGGCGGGTAGGATCAAGGAAAACCCCAAGGCCTTTTAGACATATGTGAGAAATATGAGAATGACTAGAGCGAGGTTAGGTCCGATCAAGGACAGTAGCGGGAGATTGTGTATTGAGTCTGAAGAGATAGGAGAGGTCTTGAATGAGTACTTTTCTTCTGTATTTACAAATGAGAGGGGCGATATTGTTGGAGAGGACAGTGTGAAACAGATTGGTAAGCTCGAGGAAATACTTGTTAGGAAGGAAGATGTGTTGGGCATTTTGAAAAACTTGAGGATAGACAAGTCCCCCGGGCCTGACGGGATATAACCAAGGATTCTATGGGAAGCAAGAGAGGAAATTGCAGAGCCGTTGGCAATGATCTTTTCGTCCTCACTGTCAACAGGGGTGGTACCAGGGGATTGGAGAGTGGCGAATGTCGTGCCCCTGTTCAAAAAAGGAACTAGGGATAACCCTGGGAATTACAGGCCAGTTAGTCTTACTTCGGTGGTAGGCAAAGTAATGGAAAGGGTACTGAAGGATAGGATTTCTGAGCATCTGGAAAGACACTGCTTGATTAGGGATAGTCAGCACGGATTTGTGAGGGGTAGGTCTTGCCTTACAAATCTTATTGAATTCTTTGAGGAGGTGACCAAGCATGTGGATGAAGGTAAAGCAGTGGATGTACTGTACATGGATTTTAGTAAGGCATTTGATAAAGTTCCCCATGGTAGGCTTCTGCACAAAGTAAGGAGGCATGGGATAGTGGGAAATTTGGCCAGTTGGATAACGAACTGGCTAACCGATAGAAGTCAGAGAGTGGTGGTGGATGGCAAATATTCAGCCTGGATCCCAGTTACCAGTGGTGTACCGCAGGGATCAGTTCTGGGTCCTCTGCTGTTTGTGATTTTCATTAATGACTTGGATGAGGGAGTTGAAGGGTGGGTCAGTAAATTTGCAGACGATACGAAGATTGATGGAGTTGTGGATAGTAAGGAGGGCTGTTGTCGGCTGCAAAGAGACATAGATAGGATGCAGAGCTGGGCTGAGAAGTGGCAGATGGAGTTTAACCCTGAAAAGTGTGAGGTTGTCCATTTTGGAAGGACAAATATGAATGCGGAATACAGGGTTAACGGTAGAGTTCTTGGCATTGTGGAGGAGCAGAGAGACCTTGGGGTCTATGTTCATACATCTTTGAAAGTTGCCACTCAAGTGGATAGAGCTGTGAAGAAGGCCTATGGTGTGCTCGCGTTCATTAACAGAGGGATTGAATTTAAGAGCCGTGAGGTGATGATGCAGCTGTACAAAACTTTGGTAAGGCCACATTTGGAGTACTGTGTACAGTTCTGGTCGCCTCATTTTAGGAAGGATGTGGAAGCTCTGGAAAAGGTGCAAAGAAGATTTACCAGGATGTTGCCTGGAATGGAGAGTAGGTCTTACGAGGAAAGGTTGAGGGTGCTAGGCCTTTTCTCATTAGAGCGGAGAAGGATGAGGGGCGACTTGATAGAGGTTTATAAGATGATCAGGGGAATAGATAGAGTAGACAGTCAGAGACTTTTTCCCCAGGTGGAACACACCATTACAAGGGGACATAAATTTAAGGTGAAAGGTGGAAGATATAGGAGGGATATCAGAGGTAGGTTCTTTACCGAGAGAGTAGTGGGGGCATGGAATGCACTGCCTGTGGAAGTAGTTGAGTCGGAAACATTAGGGACCTTCAAGCAGCTGTTGGATAGGTACATGGATTACGGGAAAATGATATAGTGTAGATTTATTTGTTCTTAAGGGCAGCACGGTAGCATTGTGGATAGCACAATTGCTTCACAGATCCATGGTCCCAGGTTCGATTCCGGCTTGGGTCATTGTCTGTGCGGAGTCTGCACGTCCTCCCCGTGTCTGCGTGGGTTTCCTCCGGGTGCTCCGGTTTCCTCCCACAGTCCAAAGATGTGCGGGTTAGGTGAATTGGCCAATGATAAATTGCCCTTAATGTCCAAATTGCCCTTGGTGTTGGGTGGAGGTGTTGAGTTTGGGTAGGGTACTCTTTCCAGGAGCCGGTGCAGACTCAAAGGGCTGAATGGCCTCCTTCTGCACTGTAAATTCAATGATAATCTATGATTAATCTAGGACAAAGGTTCGGCACAACATCGTGGGCCGAAGGGCCTGTTCTGTGCTGTATTTTCTATGTTCTATGAGCCGGCCCCGCCCCCTCTGGCGCAGCTCCTTTTGCGGCCTTACCCCAATTCCCCTCCCCGGGCCTCCACTCTCCCTCTTCCCTCGTGGGGGTCTGCCCCTCCAGCACCGACGCACACACTCTCCCACAGTCTCCCCATCAAATCCCTTCACCCATCCCCACCCAGCACCCTAACAAAAAGAACATTCCCCAAACGTAGCAAACATCCCCCCACACCAAACCCTCAATCTGAGTCCAACTTTTCAGTCCGTATGAAGCTCCATGCCTCATCAGGCGTTTCGAAGTAGTGGTGTCGATCCTGGAACGTGACCCACAGTCGCACTGGCTGCAGCATACCGAACTTCACCCCCTTTCGATGGAGCGCCGCCTTAGCCCGATTAAAACCAGCTCTCTTCTTAGCCACCTCTGCACTCCAGTCCTGGTAGATTCGGATCTCCGTATTCTCCCACCTACTGCTCCGCTCCTTCTTGGCCCATCTCAGGACACACTCTCTGTCCATAAAGCGGTGAAACCTCACCACTACAGCCCTTGGCGGCTCGTTGCTATGACCCGGTGAGCCCCATCCAGCTCCAGAGGCCTCGGGAAGGCTCCCGCGCCCATCAGCGAATTGAGCATCGTGCTCACATATGCCCCGACATCAGGCCCCTCCACTCCCTCAGGGAGACCCAGAATCCGAAGATTCTTCCTCCTCGACCTATTCTCCAGGTCCTCAAATATTTCCGCCCACCTCTTGTGTAGCGCCTCGTGCGCCTCCACCTTCACTGCCAGGCCCAAGATCTCGTCCTCGTTCGCCGAGGCTTTTTGCCGCACCCCTCGAATCGCCGCCCCTTGGGCCTTCTGGGTCTCCACTAGCTTCTCAAATCGCCGCTTTCATTGGCGCCAGCATTTCTGTCTTCAGCTCCTCAAAGCAGCGTCTAAGAAATCCCTGCTGCTCCTGTGACCACTGCGCCCATGCTGCTTGGTCTCCACCCGCCGCCATCTTGTTTTTCCTCCCTCTCACTTTTTGCTGCTCCAAGATCACTTTTTTCACCGCTCCACTCCTGGTCCAATCCATATACTGCTGGGGGGACCTTGCTGTCACCTTCCCACACTGGAAGCCGTTGAACAATTGCCGTTGGGGCTCCTCTAGGGTCCAAAAGACCGTTCTCGGCGGGAGCTGCCAAACGTGCGACCTACCTAGGCATAGCCGCAACCGGAAGTCGCCGTATGCCTTCTTGACTACCTTCTCCACCTCTGTTGCCCCTTTCAGTGACCTGTGGACCTGTATACCTAGATCTCTCTGACTGTCAATACTCTTGAGGGTTCTACCATTCACTGTATATTCCCTACCTGTATTAGACCTTCCAAAATGCATTACCTCACATTTGTCCGGATTAAACTCCATCTGCCATCTCTCCGCCCAAGTCTCCAAATGATCTAAATCCGGCTGTATCCTCTGACAGTCCTCATCGCTATCCACAATTCCACCAACCTTTGTGTCATCTGCAAACTTACTATTCAGACCAGTTACATTTTCCTCCAAATCATTTATATATAGTACAAAGAGCAAAGGTCCCAGCACTGATCCCTGTGGAACACCACTAGTCACAGCCCTCCAATCATTGAAAACCATTGCTATTCTCTGCCTTCTATGTCCTAGCCAGTTTTGTATCCATCTTGCCAGCTCACCTCTGATCCCGTGTGACGTCACCTTTTCATAGAATTTACAGTGCAGAAGGAGGCCATTCGGCCCATCGAGTCTGCCCGGCTCTTGGAAAGAGCACTTAACCCAAGGTCCACACCTCCACCCTATCCCCATAACCCAACCCAACACTAAGGGCAATTTTGGACACTAAGGGGAATTTATCATGGCCAAACCTGCATATCTTTGGACTGTGGGAGGAAACCGGAGCACCCGGAGGAAACCCACGCACACACGGGGAGGATGTGCAGACTCCGCACAGACAGTGACCCAAGCCGGAATCGAACCTGGGACCCTGGAGCTGTGAAGCAATTGTGCTATCCACAATGCTACCGTGCTGCCCACTTTTGTACCAGTCTGCCATGAGGGACCTTGTCAAAGGCCTTACTGAAGTCCATATAGATAACATCCATTGCTCTACCTGCATCAATAATCTTTGTGACCTCCTCGAAAAACTCTATCAAGTTAGTGAGACATGACCTCCCCTTCACAAACCGTGCTGCCTCTCGCTAATACATCCACTTGCTTCCAAACGGGAGTAGATCCTGTCTCGAAGAATTCTCTCCAGTAATTTCTCTACTACTGAAGTAAGGTTCACCGGCCTGTAGTTCCCTGGATTATCCTTGCTACCCTTCTTAAACAAAGGAACAACATTGGCTATTCTCCAGTCCTCCGGGACATCACCTGAAGACAGTGAGGATCCAAAGATTTCTGTCAAGGCCTCAGCAATTACCTCTCTTGTCTCCTTCAGTATTCTGGGGTAGATCCCATCAGGCCCTGGGGACTTATACACCTTAATATTTTTCAAGACGCCCAACACCTCATCTTTTTGGATCTCAATGTGACCCAGGCTATCTACACACCCTTCTCCAGACTCAACATCTACCAATTTCTTCTCTTTGGTGAATACTGATGCAAAGTATTCATTTAGTACCTCGCCCTTTTCCTCTGGCTCCACACATAGATTCCCTTGCCTATCCTTCAGTGGGCCAACCCTTTCCCTGGCTACCCTCTTGCTTTTTATGTACGTGTAAAAAGCCTTGGGATTTGCCTTAACCCTATTTGCCAATTACTTTTCGTGACCCCTTATAGCCCTCCTGACTCCTTGCTTAAGTTCCTTCCTACTTTCCTTATATTCCACACAGGCTTCGTCTGTTCCCAGCCTTTTAGCCCTGACAAATGCCTCCTTTTTCTTTTTGACAAGGCCTACAATATCTCTCGTTATCCAAGGTTCCCGAAATTTGCCGTATTTATCCTTCTTCCTCACAGGAACATGCCGGTCCTGAATTCCTTTCAACTGACATTTGAAAGCCTCCCACATGTCAGATGTTGATTTACCCTCAAACATCCACCCCCAATCTATGTTCTTCAGTTCCCGCCTAATATTTTAATAATTAGCTTTCCCCCAATTTAGCACATTCACCCTAGGACCACTCTTATCCTTGTCCAGCAGCAGTTTAAAACTTACTGAATTGTGGTCACTGTACCCGAAATGCTCCCCTACTGGAACTTCTACCACTTGGCCGGGCTCATTCCCTAATACCAGGTCCAGTACAGCACCTTCTCTAGTTGGACTATCTAATATTGTTTTAAGAAGCCCGCCTGGATTCTCCTTACAAACTCTGCCCTGTCTAAGCCCCTAGCACTAAGTGAGTCCCAGTCGATATTGGGGAAGTTAAAGTCTCCCATCACCACAACCCTGTTGTTTTTGCTCCATTCCAAAATCTGTCTACCTATCTGCTCCTCTGTCTCCCGCTGGAGACACTGTCCAGTGCAGAGTGTTGGGGCTGGAGTTGCCAACCCTCCAGGAGACTCCAGCCACTCATTTGCTGAGTAATAATCACCTGGCACTGGACACCAATGGAGCCCCAGATTGCCCGCCCTGGCAGACATTCTGCTTCGTCACTGACTGGACACTGGAGGAAAGGCTGGCTGGTTGGGTGGATCGACTGGGGTCAAACAGTGAAACCT